>NW_027280322.1:5000-85327 GCF_046629955.1 Centroberyx affinis | reverse complement strand
TTTATATACATGTGAATATGTTCACTATAGTTATATGTGAATATGTTGCATTACATGTAAATATGTTTAGCTCCATTATGGAAAGTAAACAAGTACAACATTTCCCCTTAAGTTACAGAGTCTCTTTAGTATTGTCCTCTCTCTTCCTTCTCTCTCATATTATTTTGGAACCAACATTACAATACGTAATGATTGTATCCATACTAAGAAATGATGAATGAACAAATAGAATTTTATTTATTGCTTACAGTAACAGTGATAAGACCTTTTCTATATTAAACTGTTCTCTCTCTCTTCAAAGGAAAAAAAAAAACAGAAAGTGAGGAAGCGAGGGACTAAACACTGATTTCTTTCTGTCTGTTCATCAGTTGGCTGACCTCGGCAGACTTAGAGGATCACGCCTGTTTAATTTGTCTTTAGATACTCCTGCTTCACATGATACTGCTGCTTTCTAATCTGGACTTTTATTAGTCACAGGCCAAATCCCTCTAGTGTGTGTGTGTGTGTGTGTGTGTGTGTGTGTGTGACTACTGAGTCTTTTATTGAGGACATACGGATGACGGGCGGTGGATTATGGGCGATGACTAAGAATTAATTGCTCTAGTCTGTAAATGTTTGTCGGAGACCTCTCTCCCCCCTGTCCTCTCTCATGCAAAGCATTATGGGAGCACATTGCCCATACTCCAAGTTACGCTCCCTTGTCCTGGTATTCAGAGAGCTAAAGCAAACTGCAGATTGCATCCTAGACCTGGGTCAAAGACTGCTGACAAATCATTTTTTCAGGACTAGATAGATGAGGTTTACTGCATGATAGTATCAGGTAAGTATATTCAATTGACTTTCAAATACTCTTTTTTGATTGTGTAAACCCATCCATCCCATTATACACCTAAGTTGGATATAATACATTGCGATATGATAAATCAGAACTATTTATGTATTTTTTGGCATATATCTGATCAGTTGACTACTGTACTGACTCACTTCCAAGAAACAGTAATAGATGCCATAAAAAAAAACATTCAGATATATTTGCTCCATGTTCTGAATGTGAGCATGACAGTCAACAGACAGTAATAGTTTCTTTCATATAAAATGGATACAACTGATTCACCAGTGAGTCTGGATCATAGCAACTACTATTGTTATAGATTTCTGGGATCTGCTGTGGTGCTTCCTACAGTCCCAGTGACCATGTTCTTGTCATGATCATCTATGTGCAAGAGCCTCATTCATTTGGATGAAGACACAAGTATCATTTCCTTCAAAACACTTGATCTCCTATGTAAGCACACCTTTTTACCACGATCCCCCTGGAGGTGAACTCTCCTCATATGAAAAAAGAAAAGCAGATTTAGGTCAAACCAATTAGGTAGACCCAATTATCTCCAATTATTGAGCAGGAAAGTTAAAGAGAAACAAAGTGTGTGTGATTTGGCTATAGCTGTGGTTTCAGGCTAATAGTGGTGGAGAGATTCTTTTTTGTTTTTTATTATTGTCAACATTTTTGATCCTCAATACAAAAAAACACAGAAGATTGTTGAATTGGGACATGCCATCATCATCAACAGCAGCTCAAATTGTTTTTAACACAGGGTCAAAAGCAAGATTTCCAGTCCATTTCCAAAATTATGCATATTCATTTTAGAGAGAAAAAAAATAACAGTATCTGAAGTTCCTCATTCATATCTCGAAAATACATCAGATAAAGGCATCATTTGATAATTTTGCCAACCGAGTACTTAAGTTACCTTCTATCCTTTTATAGTACCATATTTATTTTTACATTTTTTTTTTATTTCTTTTGTGGGAATAGGTCGATTTCTGAGGCTACAGTCAAACTGAAAGTGACATTTTGTTCTGTAAGCCCTGGCTTCAGTCTGTACTGAATACTGGGGAAAGAGAGAATATGCCTGAATGTTTTAAGTGCTTTAATTTACTGCCCTGTGCAGTCTGAAGATTGTCTGCTAATTGGTGCATTAGTATGTATCAGCTGCTGTACGCATGCTCTAATAACAGCTTCATTGGTTCTTTGCAGTTCACTTTTGTTAATTTACAAAACGCTGCCAATATTATGCAGCTTTTGAATGTGACAAAAATACAAAAATCATCATGTTCAGTCCAGTTGAGTTCTCAGTGTTAACCTCACTCTCTATGGAGGACTGTCAAAACTTTAATAAAAAGAAGTAGGCTGTAAGTAAAAGTTTCATTATTTAGCACATACATAGCATTCCTCTGAAATATTTAGAAAGAAGAAGACATTTTCATTCTTGAATTGAGAATCAGCTCGGAAAGTAGCATGCGCCAGGCGGCCAGTAGCAAGGTCAACCTTGATACTGGCAAAAAATGTTCTCAGTATGATATTATGGCATGATAAAAATCCATATTAAAACAGCTTTGGGAACTGTTTCAGCTGATAGAGAGGCAGTGTTGCTGTTCAGGATTTCTGTCAATACATGCAGGGGCTGCTGTTTGAACTTTGACCCACAAAACACACTTCTGTTACAGAGCTGCAGCCCTGCCACACAGAAACACAGGGAGAGCTGGAGAGTAGTGTGTGTGTGTGTGTGTGTGTGTGTGTGTGTGTGGGGGGTGGGGGGTGGACATATTTATGTAAAACACAACAGAGAGACTTGGGGCAGACGAGGGGAATTCTCTTATCAAAGGGGATGTTGACAGGCATAGAATTTTATATTAATAATTGATGGTTTCCCAAGATCATGTTCTTCATTCATAAAACGCTGCAGACTGCACACCAAACAATAGGAGCTGTTCTACTTTGTTCACGCTGCCTGGGAGGAAACTGAATTATCAACCTCCTTCACCTTTGAGAGCAAATAAGAAGAAAGGAAGAGAAATATGTATGTATGTATGTACATATGTATACATGTAGGAATGCATGTATGTATATATATATGGATGGATGAATGTATGTATGTATGTGTGTATGTATATGTATTTATATCTGTGTGTGTATGTACGTATGTATGTATGTTTGTATATGTTTACATGTAGGAATGCATGTATGTATATATATGGATGAATGTATGTGTGTGTGTGTGTGTGTGTATATATGTATGTATGTATGGTATGGTATGTATGTATGTGTGCATGTACTGTAGGTATGTATGTAGGAATGCATGTATGTATGTATGTATATATACATACATATACAGTATATATGTGTATATACATACATACATACACACACACATACAGCATATATATACAGTATATGGATGGATGAATGTATGTATATATGTAGGTATGCATGCATGTATGTACAGTATATTTGTACAGTACATATGGATGGATGTATGCATGTATTATGTTAAATGTAGGTTCTTTAATATGTGAGCATGCATATGTGGTGTGTGTGTGTGTGTTTGTGGTGTGAGTGGCAGGGTGGTGGGTGGAGACTGGGGAAAGCTATGCCTGCAAATGTGTGTGTGTGTGTGTTCCTGTGTGTGTGTGAGCAGATGAAAATTCCACGGTTTGATGCTCGGTTGGCGGTGTGTGGGAGGATGTGAACACGCCAGAGCCGCCTCAGTCCATGTAACCCCTCACTGCTGGCCCTCCACCTCTGGCACAACTTCCACACCGAATACATGTTCCGCACTTTGAGGAAGTTCGGAGAGGCTCATTATCCTTCCCTGTCTTTGCTGAGGGAAATTAGCGAAGGACCCGGGGGCGAGGGATACGAGCCCGGGCCTCAACCCTCCCGCCGAACAGATTGATCGTTAAAAAAAAAAAAAAAAACCACGTTGTAAAACAGAGTGTAAACAGTCATTACCCCGAGCGATGATTGAGTCATAATTTTCACAGGGATTTCGGCGAGATACAGGGGTGGAAGTCTGCCCCGATTCCAACTCGATCCCTGGTTACAGAGAAAACAAAGCCGTGCAAAAAAAAAAAAAAAAAAAAATGGTTAAGTCTGTGCCACTCAAACTATAAAGTGTTCCCCATCAAGACTGAGCCTGTCCCGGTGTATATAGTAATTTAATAAGGGTTTGCTGCAGGCGGGCGGCGCGCTTGAAAGGCAGAGCGCCGATTTGAAAGAAAATTCCTCGTCCTCTTAGGTGTAATGTATGTGAGCGAGGCAAATCTCCCGTGTTCGCCTCGAAACCTGAGCTCAGAAGTGACACGGACACAACGAGGCCGCTGTGTGTGTGTGTGTGTGTGTGTGTGTGTGTGTGTGTGTGTGTGTGTGAGGGAGGGAGGGAGGCACACTTCCCTTATTGCTTCCAATATTGCTCCCGAGTTAAATTAGGCGACCAGCATCACTGCTGACACACAGAAAACTGACTGAGAACAGTGTAGAAAAACAGAAAATACGACAGAAACAGAAAAAGCGCGGGAGGTAATGTTCGTTTTGTCGCTCGCATCATAGTTTGGTGAGAAGCACAAGGAAGCTGCTGCTATTTAAAGGCTGTGTTTGTTCACTCAGATCTCAAGGCTTGCTACCTGAACAGGGGATCATGGCGCTAAACTACTGACATGTAGTTTCAGAGTGCGGTGGGAAAGTCTTCATCCTCCTTCATCCTCCCTCTCCTCTCTGTATACACTTCACACTCGGATGCTTTCTCAACTCAAGGAAAACAGCTTCTTAAGTGATTGTGAATTCATATTTCTACTCGCTGTGCGAGCGTGGGAGCATAGTGGGATTTGGGACTTGGAAGTGACAACTCTTAAAGAAAGAAGTCTGACTTTATTCTCAGAGTTGTGGCTTTAAACTCAGAACTCAAATACGTTTTTTCACCTGTGGCCGCATGTCGCGTCACTAACGGGATATAACGGTTATATAAAACGACATTCTTTTTCCGAGTGATTGACAGGTCGCCGATCACGGACCAATAGCAGGCGGAGCTCTGAATGCTCTGGTCAACATGGCGGCAATCGTAGACCCCGACCTTTGGCTTCAAAACGGCCCTCCAGAAACCTGTGGGTGACGTCACACTCACTACTCCATCTTTTTTTTTTACAGTCTATGCCTCTTCCCTGATGTTAATGTTCTGGCCGCTGTTGGTGTGTATTGTGGCCACCTAGTGGGGAACATGTGTATCACATTTGCCGCAGTTCCTTTCAGTTTCCTTTCACTTTTTGGTAGAGAGAAAGTCAGCAGCTACAACTACAGAGCTTTGGGAAATATATGCAGGGGAGGTCTTACCATTAGGCAAAGGTAGTCGACTGCCTTGCCCCCCCCCCCCCAATCACTCAGGCTATAGTGGGCTATCTAGTGTGATTTTGCCACTTGACCTTAAGCTCATTTTGCTTGCCACTACATCAGTATCTGAGAAAGAAGTAACAAAAAAAACAAAAAAAGTGCCCTTGCATGCATACTTTTCTCAGCCCTAGCTTGAAGGTAATATATAGAAAGGATGGATTAAAATGGGAGAGAGTTGGGATTCAGGGGGCCCCTTGCTTGCATTTGCCTAGGGCCCCCAAATCACTAAGTCCGCCCCTGAATATACTGTATGCCTGTAAGTACCTTTGTTGTGTAAGATGTTTTTTTACATGTTCATTGTTAAACAAAGCAAATAGCTTACTTGGAAGATTACTGTTATACCTTCGCGGCATCGACGCTAATTTCAGTTAGCCCGTCTATGGAAATTTCCATTGTCGGCTGTGTTAGCATCAAGCTATCGGGCCACGTGGATTTGGCACATGGTTATGTCACAGCTTTATGTCAGAGCTTGTTTAACTAAATGTGCTTGTGTAATTGCAAATATATGCTTGTAATATGTTTGTTTTGTTTATTTTCAGTTTTACATCCAATTAGGAGGCAACAATAAATAGCCTAAAATGAGCAACTGCCTTCGTCTCTCATTTGGAGGACTGTTAGCTATCTGCCAAACTAAGCAGCCACATTTAGGGAGGGCAGAATAATTAGGGTACAGGATAGAAAATACAAATGTAAAATTTTAAATGTCCTTTGTTTACCATGGGGTTAAGATTGAGAGAGTTTGGATATGGGGCAAAGAAATGAATGTCAATGTCAAGTAAATGGAAGGCCCTTACAGGTGGTAATATAAGAGTGTTAATGTGCATGTGTGTGTGTGTGTGCATGTTGTATCTTTACCTGTTGACATGGCAGCCAATCCAATTTCCCATATCATATTTACTACTATATTATAGGGACTATATATTTAACCTTTATTTTTAAAGGATATGAGTCCATTCTGCTGCATACTCCTGAGCATGTAAACAAACATCAGGCCCGCGATGATGTCACGTCTAGAGCCGCGCGAGTGTGTCACATGTCTCCACACCGTGAACCCAGAGACCGAGATGGAGCGAGAGAGAGAGAGAGAGAGAGGGAGAGAGAGAGAGAGAGAGGGAGAGAGAGAGAGAGAGAGAGAGAGAGAGAGAGAGATTCAGCTGAGCAACAGAACGGCCACTCATTCACTCCAATCAGGGCGGAAAATCGAGAGACAAGGGACCCGTTCCCCTGCTGAAAGTGTATGCTCACACACACATAACACACACACACACACACACACACACACACACACACACACACACACACACTTGCACGCTGATGATGATGATGAGCGGCGTCCTGCGGCCCTGGCGGCGGTTCAAAGTGGTCGGTGGGATAAGACAGAATGAGTCGGGGGCCTCTATTGTAGCAGATGACTGGAGGAGCCGTGACACTCAGGACTACTAGAGGGGGCGGGGCTTGCCGAGGATGAGCTCATCTGAGTGGCGGTCCTGTTGTTGTTGTTGTTGTTGTTATTATTATTTATAGTTGTTGGAGTGTTATTGCGCCAAAGAGCAGAGGAGACAGAGAGAGAGAGAGAGAATTTAGATAAGTTTAATTCATAAGGTGTTCAAAATTGAATTTCTAAGTTGCATGATTTTAATAAATTAATAAATTGTTCATATATTGCTTGTGTTTTTTCTTATTTATTTGATTCTGTATAAACACACTCTCCACTGGATGTGTAATTATTTTAATCAAAATTGCATTGTTGTTGTTGCTCATATAACATTGTTTTATGCTCAATCTCATTGCTTTGGCAACACTGAAATTGTCATTCATGCCAATAAATCATTTTTGAATTTGAATTTGAGAGAGAGAGAGAGAGAGAGAAAGAGAGAGAGAGAGAGAGAGAGAGAGAGAGAGAGGATTATAATGATACAGCAGACCTCATATTGTCATATTTCCTTATTTGTTACAAATATTCCATGTATCTTTTTTGTTCCATTTATTTTCATGTCATATATTTTCGCATTGTTTGTATTTTTTCCATTCATTTCCCCTTGTCTTGGCATGTTCTACTGCTTTTATTTTGCATCTATTTCATCTATTTTCATATCTTTTCATTGATATATTTGCACCTAACACATTCCAGTGTTATTGTCGGTTGCGTCATTTTTTGATTCCGCCCCATTTGTTGTTTTCTTCTTCATATGCTATTCTTTTATTTGCTGTATCTTATTGTTTTCTGCTGGAATGACCAAATTCCCCCATGGGGATTATGAAAGAGAGAGAGAGAGACTACATCAAGGTATCGCCTCCTCAGATCTGCTTTGATGATGGTGTCTGACTGTAGAGAAGATGAAGAAGAGAAGCCAATAAACCAAACAATGACTATTATTCTTCATCTGATCTGGACAGATGCTGCATCATACTGGGCTCTGGGGGAGGAGAAGTGAATTCAACTCGATGACATTCAGACAGTCAGAAACTGCTGCATTACTTGTATTAGGGCCAAATGTCAAAGTTTTCAAAAGATAGATTTGAGGTAATGCTTTATCAAAGTAATAATCCACAACTTTCTGTTTTCCTATGATACCATTCATGAAAGCTTTTACATTTCTGTTCTAAACTCCTATGAGGGAGTCCATCATTCCTGGGAAAAATCCTTTGAGTTCTGACTTTAAAGTCAGAATTCTGACTTAAACTGACTTTATTCTCAGAATTCTGAGTTTAAAGTCAGAATTTTGACTTTAATCTCAGGATTTTACTTCAAACTCAGAATTCTGACTTTAAACTCGGAACTCAAATACATTTTTCACATGTGGCCCTATCCTCTTACGTAGTGTATGAATGAGTCTCAGTTGCAAACTTTTGCCCCAAACCTCTGGGGAAATGAAGGCTCCCAAAAACACATCACACCCTAAATCCTTAACTATTCTGTCCACAGCTGTTTCTCCCTATGGACTAAATAGGCAAATGCCTAGGGCACAAAACCACCACCACAACCATCACAAAACCAATCAAAAGCATTGATTCGGGGAAGGCCCACCTCCAGCAAATGATGGATCTTATTGGCTGAGGCCCCCTTGAAAGTCTTCATTTTAAGCTCATGTCCACACAAGTAGAGAGAGCCACATTCACCTTTGTATTTGTTCCATTTTATTGTGATATTCATGTGCTGTATCTAATAACAGGTAACAAACATACAATGCTTTAAACACTTCATTTTTATTCAGTTTTTATTGCTTGATGGTGGGTGGGATTTGTCTTAGAAGGGGGCCTCCACAGAAAATGTTGCCCGGGGCCTCCAGCAGTTTAGAGCCGGCCCTGGTTCTGTCCAAAAACAAACTCGCGGAACATCCTCTTCATCCCTTTCAAATCTGAATGAAAACCTGTCACTTTGTTATGCTCATGTACTTCACACTGTCAAAACGCCCTTGGAGAAGTAGTAGGCACTTAGTGGCAAGAAAGCAAATTGGTGGTGGAATCTTAATTGAGGAGGAATCATCTGCTACTTTTGCTGTTCTCCGGCCTGCAGAGTTGAGAATGAGACATGACTTTCAGATGTGCTTTCCAGGAGAGGCACAATCCACAATACACCGGCCTACATCACAGTGGAGGGAGTTATCGGCTAAATCTACACAGCGCAACGCAAGATTATAAAAAGACATAACTTCGCCTGTTGCTCCTCTATTTGAGCAAACCGGCCTCCCCGGGGCGTTGCGTTTGTTTGTGTTTTTTCGACGCCCCTGTTGTTTGTTGTTTGTCTGGAGCGGGGCAGGCGGGGGGGGGGGTGGGTGGGGGGGGGGGTGGAAACAACGCTATCGTGTGACAAACTCCCGTGATTGACGGTTTTGATATTGCTTTATTCGGGCGTACGTCGGAATAACAGCATCCCTCCCTCCCTCCGCCTGACACGAAAACAAACTCCTCCGATTTACGGCCCCCGCGGGACAGACGCGCCGCGCAAGACAAAGGGAGGAGGAGGGAGAGGAGGAGGAGGAGGAAGAGGAGGAGGAGGAGGAGGAGGAAGAGGGGGTTTCCCTACACCAGGGAGGTGGAGATGAAGAGCACTTGTTGCCTAGTGCTGATCTGTCTATTTTGATCTGTTGCTTGATTCATTACGCCGAGCCCAGAGGCTACATGAAGACAACTGCATGTGTGTTTTTGTGTGAGTGCGTGTGTTTTTTTTCAAAGAACCTTTTTTTTTTTTAAGATATATATACAGTACTGTGCAAAAGTCTTAGGCACCCTAGATTTTTTATATCAATTTCTTATAAGTCTTAGATGTTTATTTGTTTTCTGCATTAGTGTGTCAGTAGACTACTGTTTATAGTAAATTTTTGATATTCAGAAACTTTTCATTTCATTAGTTTTGAAAGCATCTTCGCTTTATGGATTTCTTTGACATATGCCTAAGACTTTTGCACAGTACTGTATATTTTTATTGGAGACCGATACAAGTACAAAGTACAAATCTGTGTTCCAGAATTGTTTTTTTTTTCACTCCCCCTTTTTTGGTGTTTTAGAACAGAGAACTAGAACAACGCCTTTCTCCAACTCCCCCACCCATCCCAAACTCCCAGAAAGAGACAAAAAAGAAAACATACACATACAAAAAACAAAATAAAACTAGAAGGGCACTCGGAGAGCGCAGACCTCCGCCAAGGCCAACAGTCCGTTCCGCTCCAAAATTTAATGGGTTCTTCCTTGGCCCATGCTACACCCTTCCACCAAGTTTCATGAAAATCCTCCCAGTAGTTTTTCCGTAATCCTGCTGACAAACAAACAAACAAACGGCACCAAAAACATAACCTCCTTGGCAGAGGAAATAAACACATAAACAAAAAGTGAATAAAATGAAATAAAATAGGGAGGGAAGTGCAAAAAAAAGGGGGAGGATGCTCAGGGTGCTCACTTTAAGAATCAGTTAGGGTCCAGAGAGGTAAGAGTATTCACATATGAGATAATAGGCTGCCATCTTTTGTAGAAATTGGTAGTTGAGCCTCTTAAGGAATATTTCACCTTTTCTAGCGACAGAAAGGACATTAAATCTCTAAGAACCTTTTGAGCACCTGTGAGAACCGAACTCCTATTTGATTCCACTTTTTAAGAAATTAGAAATAGAAAACTGATCATTAGAGAGAGAGAGTATTTCCTACTTTCAGTGCCTTCAAGGCAACTTTCTAATCACACCGACCCGAAAAAACCCTTGAGCTTAAGCTTTTGTTAAGTCAGCTCGACTTGAAAAGACTGCATGGTGCAGCAATATCCTGCTCTGTATTGTGTGTGGGTTGTGTAGGGTCTGGGACAATGAAGTTGGCCCTGTGTGTGTGTGTTTGTGTGTGTGTGTGTGTGTGTGTGTGTGTGTGTGTGTGTGTGTGTGTGTGTGTAATCCCATTTGAGATGATCTCACCTCTCTTCAGGTCACTTCATCATTGAGGCCCTCCTTCTTTTGTCCTCTTCTCCCTCTCTGTCCTTTCTTCTCTTTTTTTTTTCCCATTGAAAAAGCAAATTGGCTTACGTACACACACACACACACACACACTCACACACACACACACACACACACACTCTCACACACACCAGCGAGAAAAGAAGAGGTAGAAAAGTCAACACGGTCAACACGGTAATCCAGTGCTGTGCCCTTGGAGGACGGGGCGTCAGGGGGTTTGTCTTTTGCCCATTGTCCCGCCCTGGAGGCCCAGAGGCAGGGGAGGCTTTCCAGCTTCTACCCCCCCCCCCCCCCCACCCCCCCGCCTCCCAGATAACGGGGCCGGTCGGTGAGGCCAGGACGGCCAAAACCACACGTTCAAATAGGAAGGGGATGAGAGAGTTCGCTCAACTTCACACCTCAACTAGTGTGACTTTTGGTTTTGGCTGTCAGAAAGAGATCGCTTTTCATGTCAGTTCTGTCTTAAATTCTGTGCAGATACTCCTTGGATTACACAGATTCTGCCAAACTTTGGAGCGGTGCTATGCTAAATGAAAAATAGAATAAAGTATCATTTTTAACTTCGGAATGTAATCATGAGAGAGTCGGGAAATTTGAGCTCTTCACAGATGACCATTTTGTGAAGAGAGGGTCGCACTCAGAAATATATCATTCACTTGATTTAATTGTTTTTAGATTGCCAGGTGAACCTCATTTCTAATCACTGTGGTGTTGTAATCATATGGAAACACGTCACATAGAATGGAATCACATAGAATTTCACTTTTGTCTGTCAATACTGTGCATTGTAATTTCAAACAACTTCATCTGAAGTACATCCACCATCCAGTTAGACATACTGAAATAACAATATTTAAAATTAGCATTATTCACAAAGCATATGCCAAAACAACTATGGCTATCACTGTGGGCCTCAGGTTTCTCACCGTTCATAAATCAGTGCAAACCAATAGTTGGCAAAAACCTTTAAGCATGTAAATATAATCAAGGGATCAGTACAGCCTCCAAAGCTACATCTGTTATCAAAGCCACACTGACTTAAACTTTTTGAACTTTTTTTTTTGAATGGCAGGAACAGATAACACTCTGGAAGATATAGTGTCACTTGACTTATGTTTACAGAAAAGGGATCAAATTACATTCTTCATTCATGCCAGCAGGATAGAGGGTTTTTAGCTGATGTATCCAAAAAAAACCACTCCCGTTATAAGAGGAGTTCTTCATGATTCCCACCTCTTCGCTTCCACCTCTTCACAGATGCCCTCCGCTTTAAACTCGGGCCGTGACGAATATCTCTTTCCTCATACAGCACTACAGCCTCAGCGCTCAGCCTGTGTCATCCTGCCAGCAAGAACACCGTTTAACATCGAAATAAATGACATCCCTGTGGCTCACATGTCACTTATCCTCCCTCCCTCCCTCCCCTCCCTCCCCTCCCTTCCTTCCAGTTTGCGGTGCATTTTTACAAACAAGCAATACGCATTTAGAACGAGATCAAAAGCGGCCCAAAAAAAAAAAAAAAAAAAAAACCCTCCCGCCCTCGATCGGCCCGTCGAGAGAAGCCACAGACTGAGATCCGTCCGTCCGTCCCAGCAGAAGCCCGGGTGATGAGCCGCTGGAAAGAGATGTTCTAAATACAGAGCCGTGCCTTCCCTCCGTCGCGCCCTGGTGAACCTGCTGCCGTTTTTTTTTTTTCCTCTCCTCCTTGGTGTATTTTTACAAGAGATGTTTATCCTGAAAAACGCTGGCTGAGCTGTAATTTTGGGTCGTCCGTCCGTCCGTCCCTTTTTCCGTCCGTCCGTCCCGCTCTCTTCTGGGGGGGAGGAGAGAGAGAGAGGCTGTGGGTGCTGACCGCCGGCCGGCCGGCCCGGGCCGCTCCTATCCCACCTCTCCCTCCCTCCTCCCTCCCTCCCTCCCTCACTCCCGGCCTGATACGGTGACACCGATCGCACCGGAGGTCACCTCTGATGTGGCGAAGACACACGGCTTGTCTTCACTGGGCTATTTCGGAAAGCACAATTACAATTTACAATTTCCCATTTGTCAGACGCTTTTATCCAAAGCGACTTTCAACAATTACATTCAACAATTCAACAATTGGGAACAATTACACCTCTCTCAGTCTGTCCATCTTAATCTGTTAGGTACTGTCTTTCTGTGACTCTGCCTCTCTCTCTCTCTCTCTCTCTCTGCCTCTCTGTTTCTCTCTTTCTCTCTCGGTCTATCTGCCTCTTTCTCTGTATCTGTCTCTATCTCTCTCAATTTTCAATTCAATTCAATTCAATGTGCTTTATTGGCATGAAAGTTCACAGACAATATTGCCAAAGCATCAAGATGAATATCAGTCTGGTCTGTGTGTGTGTGTGTGTGTGTGTGTGTGTGTGTGTGTGTGTGTGAGAGAGTCAGTGCCTGGACAGAGGAATTGGGTTGCTGCGTGTTCAGCTCCCATACCCAGAGCCTCCATCACATCTCTCTCTCCATCTCTCTCTTTCACTGTTTTGTCGTTATTTTTTTTTCTCGGAGTGGGCCGCGATGCTGTCAGTGTTGAGTTCAGTCCATCCTTCAAGGGTTTGAAAGATGAGCTCCTTCTGAATGTGATGTTATGAGATGTTTTCTGACATACCGTCTATTTTAGACTCATTTTGAAGGAACCACTTTATTATAAGCTATGGCTTTTGTTTTTGCTGTATTTCGTCTTCATTTGCTTCTTCATATATATATAGTGGTGGAAGAAGTATTCAGATTTTTGACTTAAGTAAAAGTAGAAATACCACAGTAGTAAAAGTCCTGCATTCAAAATCTTACTTAAGTAAAAGTACAGAAGTATTAGCATCAAAATATAACAGTAGCAAAAGTAAAAGTAGTTATTATGCAGAATTGCCCATTTCAGAATCATATATATCATGTTATTGGACTATAATTATTGATGCATTAATGTGTTCATCACTTTAATGTTGCAGCTGGTAAAGGTGGAGCTAATTTTAATTACTTTATATACTGCTGGGTAGCTTAACCTATAAAAATATATCATAATTTATTAGTTGATTTATAATTTGTATTAATCTAAAGTCCGTCCGTCCCTGCAGATAAAGTAGAATAAAATGGTAATAAGTAAAGTACAAGTACCTCAAAATTGTACTTACTTAAGTACAGTACTTGAGTAAATGTACTTAGTTACATTCCACCACTGTATATATATGTATGTATATGTATTTTTTTCTTTTCTAATCCCGTCTCCTCTCTTTTTCCTGTCTAGGGACAGATTCTAGGAGACAGTTTTTTCAAGCTCCAACCAGATATCCAGATATCCAACCAGATAGCTTTTCTTTATTATGAATATGTGCATTTTAAACTACGTATAATGTGCATTTTGTATATTTCTGTCTATTTATATTGTCGGCCTATGGTGCCATGATGTGATTATGTATGATGCTTTATTCAATGAGTGATGTCAGTCTGTAGTGTGACCTGATTGGTCCACGTGGGTCAACCAACCTATTTAAGATGGTCTCTCCTTTCGTCTTGTAAAACAACCTGATGAAGGTCTGTGTACCGAAACGTTGTTCCCAATGAATCTTTTCTAATTGCAAGTGAAGTAGACAGAGTGTGGGAGTCCTTTGTTCTACTGAGTTCAGTCCAGTAACATCTTTGTGGAGCATGAATCCTCTGCAGAGTCCATGCAGGCTTTCAAACATCTGAAATCCAAATAATCCAATAGAATATGCTCCATTGATGACTGCAGCGATCACACTGACTACAGTATTTCATATATTTCTAGGGCATTTCTTTCAAGTTCAGTTTAGTCAGTTTATTGTCTCTCCTTACAGGTTATGCAAAAAGCAGGAATGAAATATAGCGCCCCCGGGGCCATAGTGCAATACATAAAAACAGTAAAGACAAAGCAAAGCAATAAAAACAAGCATAGGACAATAGAACATAAAAACAGTAGATTAAAACAAAGCAATAGAAACAAGTATAAAACAATAGGAGCAGCAAACTTAAGATTAAAGTGTAGAAACATCAAAGTGTCCGAGTGCTAGAGTCCCCCCAGATATCTTTTATGGGCATTTCGGCCCTTTTTGGGGGCAATTTTATTGAACGATGAAATTATACATCTGCATTTCATATAAATAAACACAGTTTGTGCCACTAAGATTTGTTTTAACTTCTTTCCCATTGCTGGAAACATGGCAGCAGGCCTTACAGAAGAGGATGGTGTGGTTTACCCTTCTCTGCCCTCAACCCAACCCATCTTCCACCCATCCCTCCATTGTAGAGTTTTTTTTTTTTTTATCATATTGTTTGTTTATTTTCGCAGTGGTTTATTTGCCGTTTATATTCTCATCAAACAATGCTCCATTTTTCTCTCCCAGAACACACTGGAAAGAATTGACTGTTTGTAGACTCCCACGAATCATCTACGGTGGCCCACAGGGAAAGTAGTGGTATTCACTTTTAAATGTGACAACGCAACGAATAACATGCGAACAGGCTGGGAAACAGTCATGTACTCCAAATTATTTTAATTTCACAGGCATTTTATGCACTTTTCCCTCGCCCCCGTTAATTTCTGACCCGACAACAGACTACAGTGCATGTTTGTTTCAAAATCGAAACGCTCCACAGCATGTGTCAATGGCCACAGATGATACAGTAAGGCAGTGGTTCTCAACGTGGGATCCGGGGGCCACCAGGGGTCCTTGAGGGAGTTCCAGGGGGTCCCCAGCAAATTGATGAATTGCTAAACTTCAGCATTATTTCATTTATAAGAAGTTAACACAATGTAGAAGAATGACTGTTTTGACTGTTATCTCTCTACCTACAATACAGATAGTCATGGAATTCTGGACAAAATCATATCTAACAAAAAAACATATTTTCAAATTTAGGTCCAAGAGACAAAATCTCATCAAATGGGGGTCAAATTAGGGGTCCTTGATATGGAAAAGGTTGAGAATCACTGCAGTAAGGCACTGCTGTTGGTGTTTTTCCACAAGAAAAATCAGATATGGTGTGGAAACTATTTATGGGTCTTTGTGCTAGCAGTAGAGGTCTATATCCCAATAATATATGAAATATCAGAGAAACCACGTCAATCTGGATCAGTTCCATGGTCCACTTCACCATGCCGTGACAGTTGTCCAGCTACGGACCTGCGCTCTGTCACGTCCCCCCAGGAACAGAGTGCTGCTCTGGGCTTGGCTTGGCCTGGAGTAGAGGGCGGGTAAGGGGGACACTAGGACTGACGGGACAGCTCCGGGTAGGGGAGAGCGGGGCAAGTTGTCACACTTTTTACTCATTGGAGTATTTCTCACTAGTGCCTTACTACTGAGATATGATACATACTTTTCTAGCTAGATTAAGACACTTGCTACACAAGCCAAAGGTGTGGGGGTACAAGTACCAAAATTATATTTATTCAGAAACAAATCTGAAAAGAATGAATATAAAGCTATTTCTAATCAAAAAACGGATTTGGATAGTTATTACAACATGCCCCGAAATCTAATTTATTATCAGGTTATAGCTGACCCTTGCTTTTATGTGTCACAATGTATAATTAATTTGATTCCTTTCTAAGAAAAAAAATGAGAAGAAAAACACTAAGATTTTCATTATTTACTTTCAGGTATACAAATTGCTTTTATGTTTGAGTTTTTTTGACTTAAAGGATAACGCCGGTATTTTTTAATGCATTTCTTACCGTCAACAAATCCTATGAAAATAACAAAATCAACAATGCGTTTGCTCTCCTCCCGTTACTTTCTGACTTCCCACGTTCCGTTTTTAGCTATTAACCCAGAAGTCATTGGCTCCAATTGTAAGCTAAAAACCTTGAATACAGCTCACAAAGACATAGTTTACATTTTAAAAATCCCTAACTGTTATCATGAAAAGTCAGGCTGTTGTAGTTATTACCAAATCAAATTCAAATGGGAACAAATTCTTCATTACGCTGGGGACTATTTTCCGTGCTACGGAACTACTTTCCTGAGATGGAAAACGTGTTTACAGCCGGCTTATTAAGTTGTTTGAGGAAAAAGTGGTCCGGCCCGGTGCATGGTGATGATGAAATATGCTGCAGAGCAGCAGCATGGCTCTGTGACGGGTTTTTAATCGTTTTTTTAATACAGTGGAGTTCTATAGCTGCTGGGACATGGCTGCATTGGGCAGCGGCTACATGGACCAGACTTGCTGGCAAAACAAAATCATTGCTGATTTTGTTATTTTCATAGGATTTGTTGACGGTAAGCAATGCATTAAAAAACACCAGCCTTATCCTTTAAACTGTTGTATTCAACATAGGTAACCTCTTATTAAGAAAGTAAAAATGTTTGTAATTGGACTTTTGGCTCTAAAATATTTAGTTTCAGAAATAAAGCCACTGAGACAACTTACCCACGTAACAACTTGCCCCGCTCTCCCCTACTTGGTGGGTAATGCCATTAACGGTGTTGCACTGATGGACAGCAAACAGGCAGTGGGCCGACTGAGATGGGTTTTGGGGTGCGCGTGGGGGGGTGGGGGGTTGGGAGGGCTGGGGGTGGGCATGTGCATTGCATCCCAGATGGAGAGAGATGAGTGCTGCCCGTTGTGCTCGCAGCACGGCAGAGAACACAGAGCTGCCAGGCTGGGGCTCCCGGCCGGACCTCATTATCCCATCAGCTCTGAAGTGACTCACTGAGGGACACTTCCTCTGCTGCACCACCACCGGACTCCAGTCCACGCTCTCTCTGCTCTCATGTGTCGTATTGGATCCCAGTATGTGTATGTCTTTCATATTTTTGGATGCCTGATGATGAAAGGCTGCTTCGTTGTTTTCCTTTATGGACTTAAAACCCCAATAACGTTTTCTTGGAAGGTTTTCCCCATGCTTTGAGGGTCTAAGGGTGGTGGTGCCGGGTAGGTTAGGCCGGTGGTTCTCAATGTGGGGGACCACCAGTGGTCCTTGAGGGAGGTCCCCAGCAAATTGATGAATTGTTAAATTTTAGCATTATTTCATTTATTTCAGAAGTTAACACAACTAGAGAAGGTATAAGAATCTATTTTGATCATAGTTCCACTGTTATCTCTCTACCTACAATACAGAGAGTCGTGGAATTCTGGACAAAATCATATCTAACAATAGAAATACTCTCAAATGGGGGTCCGTGGCCCTAATGTGGACTAAATTAGGGGTCCTTGATATGAAAAAGGTTGAGAATCACTGGGTTAGGCTATGCAGAATAGTTATGTCTTGCTAAAATCTGCTTTTGTGTGTTTAGTTCTAGTTCTAGTTAGGCTCATTCTCTGTCCTGTCCTTTGAGACATGCATCAAACTTGAACAAAGCGACGCCTCTCACTTTCTCTCAAGGAATGAATCCTAAATCATCTTGTTAATCCCCAACAAATATTCTGCCTCAATCTAATAACTCTCATCAAAGCATTGCCGTTGATTTCAGTGTTTGATGCTTTGCCATGCTTCACCAATATGTGGTAGAGTGATGTCATTAGCCTACTCTCACCGATATGAGGTGAAACCAGAGCAGAGAAAGGAGGAGACAAGGGAGAGAAGGGGAGACAAGATATGTGTTACACCTGACATTAAAGTTTGTCCCTTGTATACACATTGAAATCAGATTTCTATTTGCCATGCGCAGCACATCTCTTCCTCTCGTAATATTTATGACTTTTAAAATTGACAGTGAACACCTTGTCTCACTTGCTCCCCATACACCAGTATACTGACAATCCATTTGACAAATATATTACTATATAAGCTGACTGCCCCCTGATTGATTTGTGTGTGATACCTGGTTGGATCTGTGCGCTTATTAGTTTATTTCTGGTTATGTAGTGTCTATTTGTGGATTAGGGCTCCATTGCATGTACTTGCAAATCTGGGTGGATCTTCAAAGGTGGATTTACACCTGGATTTTATGTGTTTTTGTTCTGATGACCCAGAACAAATATTAATTTGGGTCCTAAGCAGTGGTGGAAAGTAACTAAGTACATTTACTCAAGTACTGTACTTAAGTACAATTTTGAGGTACTTGTACTTTACTTGAGTATTTCCATTTTATGCTACTTTGTACAATATTTCCCTCTTGTACTAGAGGGAAATATTGTACTTTTTACTCCATTACATTTATTTCACAGCTATAGTTACTAGTTACTTTTCAGATCAATATTTTATATTTAAAACATTTGATCATCTTTATAAAATAACTATAAAACAGCATTGTTATAGATTAGACTACCCAAAGTATAGCTAAATTGTTAAGATTAGCTTCACGTTGACAACTTTAAAATAAATCAGTATTAATATTCCGATAATTTATGAAAAATCTAACTCTCTAAATGGGGAGAGTTTGCATAATGAATACGTTTACTTTGATACTCTAAGTACATTTTGCTGCCAATACTTATGTACTTTTACTTAAGTAAGATTTTAAATGCAGGACTTTTACTTGTAATTGAGTATCTTTACATTGTTGTATTGCTACTTTTACTGAAGTAAAAGATCTCAGTACTTCTTCCACCACTGCTCCTAAGGCTAGGTCACAATAGCCAATTTTAATGCTAATTGTAAGCCTGACTTCACCATACCGAGTCAAGGCTAGGTGTGCGGGAGGGTGGGGACAAAAGAAACAATAGAACACCTATTTGTACTTGTATTTACAGTGAACTGTTCTGGACGAATGAGAAAATGTTTTTGACAAAACCAGGCACTGTCTCTGGATCCATCTGCTTTGCTTTTCCTCCTTTATACTTTAACAGCACAAGTCAAAAGGCCCTTATTAAATGCAGATAGCTGTACCTTCATATTTCAAAGACCAGGGTTTCCACCAAGGGTCCCAGTCAGGGTCGTTGTTGTTATTGCACAGTTATGAATCACTTACTGTCTGTAAGAGCATCCAGAGAAGACACAGTGCAGATGACACAGATTCAGCTGGACTTGTCATCACTCCTCACATGCCTTGCTGACTTGTAGATGATGACTTCACTAATCATTCACCACTTCCTTCCAGCCTCCCTCTCTCCAATCTCCCTCCTCCTCCACTCCTCCCATTTACTAATCTCGACTTCTCACATGTTAATTTACAGCTGCAATATGGCACTTTTTCACTATTAAAATAACAAATAAATTGGATATATTCCACATTATCAGTCTGTGTCTGTCTGATGCCCCTCTTTGTTTGCCTGAATTTGTCTTTTCAATGGTTGTGGCTATCAAGGTGAGGCCCCAGGGTGAGCAGGGAAGTCATAGCAACAACAACAATGTAGGAAAGCAGTAATAAAGTAAAGTACAGCAAAGCTAAAAAAAAACAAAAAAAAAACATGCAGCAGACAAGAATCCATGTGAAGGAGACTCAAGGGCTGAGAAGCGACACAGCTGGCTTGTATACTGCTAGACTGATGCTATCCAATTTGCTATAATAATAATAATAATAGTGATAATAATAATAATAATAATAATAATTATGATGATAAATTTATTTGTATAGCACTTTTCTAAAAACAATGTTTACAAAGTGCTTTACATACAATAAAACCCAAAAGCAGTGATGTGAAACTACCACAATGAATGATAGAAAAAAAAAAATATATATATATAATAGAAAATAGGAATAAAAGGTAATATATGAGGTAAACAGGTACAACTAAAAACACACAAACAAACAGAGATACAATTAAAAACAGATCAAACTTTACATAAAAGTGTGTGCCGAAAAACAATTAAAATAACAATAAAACAATAAACAATAGGAATAAAAGGTAATACATACATTGAGATTATCCTACAGAGTTCATCAACCAGCTCATTAAGACAAGTGCTGGAGACCGAACTTGCCCAACTGAGAGGGCAGGACTTGCGATTTTGGACCTATATATAAGTTGTAGTACTTGGACCCACAGACAATATTGGCTCTCAAGTTATCTATCTGTAAATACGTTAGCTGGTCGCCATATTGTTTTGACAGACTGACTTTTTTGAGATATTTTAACAAACCCCATTTGGACTCATTGCAGCAAGAGGCCTAGCAATGAAGCTCGCCGTTTCAACCGACCGACAGCTGACTCAGGAGCCAATATTCTCTGTGGGTCCAAGCACTACAGGCATGTAAGAGACAAATTATATATAGGCCCAAAATCACCAAACCTTATCCTTTAATGCTGTCATTCATCCTAACGTCCTATTTCAGTTCCTCTTGGTTTGGTGGTGGATGTTCAACACGGTCTCGCGGCAGTTTGTGAAATAGTCACTTGATTCGTGTACATGGACACAGATTTTGCCATTTTTTTCGTGAAATGAACACGACCTAAAAAACGGGCCTCCACCACGACCTGAATTACGTTCCTCCACCACAAATTTGAAAACGCAAACAAAACTATTTGTGTTACGGTTATGGTTAGGCAACTAAAACAACTTGGTTAAGGTTACATTTTTAACGTTAAAAATTTTAAATGTGGCTTACGGTTGAAATGTACTTTGAACATGCTGGGAATCGAACCCCGGTAAAACATGGCGAACATCACACTACTTCCTGAGTCCCGACTGACAGAAAAAAAACGTGTTGCCGGCACGAAAGATACTTCCAATTGAAATACATTGTGTACATCGTGTCCATGTACACAAATCAATAGATTCAATTTCGTGACTATTTCACGAACTGCCGTGAGACCGGGTCGGGATGTTAGCTCCTGTACGCTCAGTATTCAGGCCTCACATCCATCACAAGCAGAACCGCTGTAAGTGGATGTTCAGGCAGGAGTCGAGGCACACTGTAACCTGAAGGCTTCTACTGTGTCAGCCGTCTCCGCCTCTCCGCCCATTAACAAGAGGCGAATAAAAGCGAAGCAGCCTGCTCCAGGAGCCCTGAAAAAGGCCTAGATATGAATGGAATAATGCTGACTGGGGGGTTTTGCTTTATCACCTGTCACCTGACGCCTGCAACTCTTTGTCTGACTCGAGCCATTAAGCGGGTATCTGAGGCCGCCAGGGCGCCGTGTGACACAAAACAAACGCCCTCTGTTATTCTCTACCTGCGGCCCCCGGGGGAAATGGAATGAGGTAATGCTGCTCCGCTTACAAGATAGGTGCACACGCAGATAACTGCACACACACACACACACACACACACACACACACACACACAGAAACAAGGATACACACAGTCGTGCACTCACAGACACAAGCAAAGTCGTACGAGCACATACAGACATACAAACGCATACACACACATAACCATTTAAGATACACGCACACACACACACACACACACACACACCCCACACACACACACACACACAGGTTGTAAACTCTTATTGTTTGATGGGTAATTGGAGCGGATCGCCTATCTCTGCCCATGCCAACTTCCTCTTTCTAGGACAAACTCTCCTCATTGGGTGTGTGAGTGGGACTAACACTGCAGCTGCTGCTCCTTCCACCAAATCTGCCTCCTCCTCCTCCTCCTCCTCCCCCTCCTCCTCCTCTTTTCTCCAGCTGGGGTTTGCCCTCTCCTTGAGGGGCATTAAGATATATCAAAGGATTACCCCTGTAAATATTTTGGTCCAATAAACGTTTATGAAGGGCTTCCTGTTGTCATTGCATTGCGGATGAGGGGAGGGGATGACAGCTGCTTGGATTTTCTTTCATTGGCGTAGTTTATCCCCCTCAGCTCCACCGTCATCCTTCTCATCACTGATACAATACTTGGCCGATTACACTACTGAATCATCTCTTGACAGAGCTGCTACCTCTGCCAATCCCTCTTTTTATAAGTAGTGGTGTGTGTATGTATGTGTGTGTATGTGTGTGATCTAGAGCAGTGATGCTCAACCTTTTTCATATCAAGACCCCTTAATTTAGTCCACATTAGGGCCACGGACCCCCATTTGATGAGATGTTGTCTCTCAGACCCAAATCTGAGAATATTTGTATTGTTAGATATGATTTTGTCCAGCATTCCATGACTATCTGTATTGTAGAGAGATAACAGTGACACTATGATCAAAACAGTCATTCTTCTACATTCTCTAATTGTGTTAACTTCTTGTAAATGAAGTAATGGTGAAGTTTAACCATTCATCAATTTGCTGGGGACCCCCTGGAACCCCCTCAAGGACCCCTGGTGGTCCCCAGACCCCACGTTGAAAAGTTGTAAATGTTGTGAAGAACTACTACTCCCATACACATAGGAATACTGAGAGTCACCATGCAATGAAGGGTCTGGGTGCTGAATATATAGTACAACAAGCAAGATGCTTTACTAACACGGCAGTGCAGCACACACACACACACACACACACACACACACACACACACACACACACACACACACATTGCATTTAAGTGCTTCGGCAATACTGATCACCTAACATTCACACCAAAACATATTGAATTGCGGGGAAGAGGAAACAGTGAAAAAAAAGGAAACGCTATGGAGTTGTTAACTTCTTGTAAATGAAATAATGTCGAAGTTTAACAATTCATCAATTTGCTGAGGACCCCCTGGAACCCCCTCATGGACCCCTGGTGGTCCCCGGACCCCACGTTGAGAACCACTGATCTAGAGGGTGCAAAAATAAAATGTATGTATAAATCTATACTTCAGCCCTTATGGTGGAGGTCATTTTGAGAATAAAGTTCACAGATGGGAATTATTTTGCAATTGTCTCTTAATACCTCATGTCAAAGTAACATTGAGTTTATCCTTAATCTGTATGAACAAGATTTAACTGCATCAAATAAGGTCAAAATTTTAAGATTAACATGCTATGCATCATATCCTTTTATAAATAGGATTTTTTGGGTTGCTTTTCTATCCAGAGGCAAACAGAGTCAGTGGTTTTGTGGCAGAGAAGAATCTCACCGACCTTTTGAATGTGATATATACTCTATATACTGTATACTATATCAATAAAAACAAGGTTGTAAGAGGAGAATAGTTTATAAGCATGGTTTATAGGAAAACAGAGTATAAAGAGAGATGTGTTTTAATGCTGGGTGGATGGGTCTGAAAATGGTTAGCGGCGAGATTGGAGCTGCCTTTCAAAGCGTGCCAAGTTTGAAATGAAACCTGAAATCACTGCAGAGTTGAAGCGCCGCCATTAACGAGCCTCCATACGTCTGCCGGAGTGAAACGCCACGTAGCGCCGCGGAGTCACTGTGATGGAGATGAGATGACGCCGCGCCAACGAGCCCTTAAGCAAGGCAGCGAACCCCTGGGCTGCAGCGTTGCTTTATAGTGGCGGTGCTGTCTTTGTCTGTGTGTGTGTGTGTGTGTGTGTGTGTGTGGGTGTGTGTGTGTGTGTGCGTGACTTTCAGAGCCTACTGAAGTAAACACGATGTTGTTGACCATCCTGCAGCATGAATAAAACAACACTTTGGACATACCGCACTGTGCATTCGTGTGTGTGGTTTTGGGCCTTGCATTGGGTAGTGTGACAGCAGAGGGGCAATTTTCCACTGCAAATAAAATGAAGCTCTGGTGTTTGTTGTGGTGTTTTTCCTTTTGGGTTCTTTACTGGGCTACTGCCTTGTCACAGCAGTTCTAGAAGAAGGAATCTCTTTTTTTTCATAAATGTAGGATCAGGTCTGTAAAGGGGAGGGGGGGGGGGGATGGACAGTGCAGTGTGTGTGTGTGTATATGTGTGTGTGGGAAGCCTGCCACATGCAGTGAGACCCCAGGGCGGCACCAGACCGTAGCTAATGGGCATTAAACAGTGTATTAAAACATCGGCCCGGTCATCTCCCTGCCCAGCCCCGTCACAACAGTTGGAAACTTCCTATGCTCAGCCACTGGCCAAGGTCAAGCTATAGTTCTCATCCAGTGTAAGCTTTGAGTAGTACATGCAGCATATTACAGTAATATGACAATGTAATGCCACCGATGCACAGAAATCCTTCACTTAAAGCCCCTACGTGTCGATTATTTACCTCGATATATCATTCTCAAATTAATTTTGACAGTATAGTATAGTGGCGAATGTCGAAAAATGAGACCATTGAGGTGTAAATTGGTTATTTCTATGTGTTGAAGTCAAATCAAATTGTCAATTTAGACACAAAATGTTCAGGATTGACTTTCGGCACAAAGATAGAGCCTCAACCACAACAGAAAGAGGACTCACTTTGAATTGCTGTGCTTGCTTATACAGAAACAAACACACAGACAAGTCCATGTGCTGTCCGGTCCGGGAGCGTATCTACGTTCCCGGGGTCCTATGATCCCCAGTTCTACATATGTGCTCTCCCAGAGTCCTATGTTCCCAGGGTCCTATGTTTAACCCTAACCTTCCTACTTTAAAGACAAAAGGAGCGAGGTGCAATCTATTTACGATGGATGGCCAGTGCCTAACCTGGATAGCTCTGATAAAAAGCCCTTCTGTTCTTTGAATCAGTTGTGGTCAGAGCTCTGGGTAAACATCTACACACAACCAACCTAACCCTAACCCTAGAACATAGGACCCTTTGTCATGTTCCCATTATGTGCCATATAAATCTGGGTAACATAGGCCCCCGGGAACATAGGAATGACTCCGTCCGGTCCCACAGTGCCTAGCTAGGTGTGCAGCTTCAGCTGTTGCTGTAGTTGAAGTTACTACAGTCCTGGAATAATCAGGATTACCACATCATTCACTAATGTATTGTCAAGATCAGACTAGATCCACTCTACTATACAGCTATACTATACTGCTCCGGTAGTAGCCTGTTAGCCAAAGTGTTTCGTTAGCGTTGCCCAAACTTAATAAATTCCACATCTGTTAGGCAAAACTGCTTTGCAAGCTCAATCTAGTTGTAAGTAAAACATTCGCCAGCAAAAATATCTTGTGTCATGCATACCTTAGCCACCGCAGCTACAAACACACATTGTGATATGAACACTGTTGGAGTGAGCATCACTCAATATGAGGTTTGACTGACTGACCTGAATTTGACTGTTGATGAACATGTTTTGAAAAATAACTTGCCTCCTTACACAAGTTTATTCCAGTTACATTATTTAGTAGTTCGCATCACCTCTCCTGTATGCGTATTTGTCTTCTCTCTGCAGAGGGTCTGGGCCTGCATGGGTGTTTGCAACAGAGACGTAAAGCACTACCACTGGGACTAGTGAATTCAAAGATGAACTTTCTTGACCTAAAAATGACAAAAGAACCCAAACACAGTGTCCTTAAAGGATAAGTTTGGCGATTTGTGGACAAACCCCATTTGGGCTCATTGTTAGCAGCAAGAGGCCCAGCAACAGAACTCACTGTTTCAACCGACAGCTGACTCTGGAGCCAATATTCTCTGTGGGTCCAAGTACTACAGGTATATAAGAGACAAATTATATATAGGTCCAAAATCGGCGAACTTATCCTGTAACAGTGCCTACGAAAGCGCAAAATCACTAAAGACCTACTCAAAAAGAACACCAGACCCCTGAGACCCACGCAGGTCTACTTTGTGACACAGTATAGCAGAATGGCGTACCAGATCAAGGACATAAAAAAGAACTGCGAACAACGTCTGACACTACCTTGCTCAACATCTTTTTCCATTATTCAGGCACCCACACTCAAGAATAGACTACCGGCGGAAAGCCAAGGGTGATCACAGATGTGGAAACTGCAGTCATTACTCCAATCTAATAAAGAGCAGGTCATTCACTGATGTCTCCACAAGCAAGACCTACAAAGCCAATGCCTTTGCAAACTGCAGCACTGTACAGACTGCAGTGTGAATGTGGACAGGGAGAACAAAATGCAGATTCAGAGATGGGGAACACAAATATGCGACCCGAACATATCCCAATGTATCATTGTAATGATGCATGATCTGTTTTTGTCTTCATATTTATATGTGAACATAAGGTATTTATGAATTACTGTCTTCCATGTATGCCTATATTACAGAGTTTGGTGAGGGATGCCGAGGGATGTCAAAAAATGTGTAATATATTTTTGTGCAACATGTCCATTCTCACGATTAACGCTGTTTGTCCTCTTTTCTCTTTTTTTCTTTATGGGTACCCATATTATAACTTTTATTTTAATTTTATTTATTTTTTTCTTGCTTCTTTGAGCGAACAAATTGATGGCGAATTTGACTCTGATGAAGGCTCAGTTGAGTTGAAATGCATCGGTATGTCAGTTTTATCATGTTATTAATAATTTCCCGTGAATGAAATGCTTTTAAATGCAATATGGAGTGCCTTGGACCCCTTTCTCTGGAATGCCTGCCTATCACAATGCTATGCAAGGGAGGGAGTTTTGTAGCCTTAACTTTGAAAGTGACTCACTTTCATCAACCGATCAGATAATTTGTATGCAAAGCATTTCTCTTCAAAGTAATTTTTGTAGTTGCAGGTGTCACATAAACGTAGTGCAGTAAAAAGTCGGATAGTTGCTTTGAAATGCAGTGGAGTTAAAGTGGAAAATTAAAGATCTACTTGACTGAATGTACAGATTTGCGCTCCATCCCTCTATCATCTGTCAAAGCCACTTGAGTTCAAGATTCAGCTAAAGTGATTATTCTCAACTGTTACACACAAGCCCCTTTAATAAATC
This sequence comes from Centroberyx affinis, assembly GCF_046629955.1. Taxonomy (NCBI): domain Eukaryota; kingdom Metazoa; phylum Chordata; class Actinopteri; order Beryciformes; family Berycidae; genus Centroberyx; species Centroberyx affinis. The sequence continues at coordinate 58,130 of NW_027280322.1, read as the reverse complement.
AATGTTTTACTTCAGAAATGAGTAGAGAGTACAGGAATTCTTGGAATTTGCCCTTGATGATTTCCCACATCTGACCACCCAGTCTCTCTGCTCTTCTCACTGGGATCAAATATGACCTGCAGAACGGGAGTGTATACGCTTCTCTAAAGTTTACAGATACCTGTGGTCAAGTCTACTTTGCATACTGCTGTAGTTTGGTGAAAAACACAGCCTTGTTTTTTAGCTTGACCACCATGCATTTTTGAGTTTGTTTGATTGGTTTTGAAAGGATGGTAGAATTTGAACCCATAGAGAACCATGTGAACATCCCATTGAAGCTGAAGTTAAAACATGAAGATCACCCTCAGTATATTACAATACAGTTCATTCCAACAAAGTTACATATGTACAGGACATGGTCACCACCTGTGAAGCAGAGAACTATTGATTTGGTGAATGGGACATGAGGAGCTGGCTTTAAATCTCATCCTACCAACATATTTAACATACAAGGACTACCGACTGGGGTCCCTGGGGACCTCAAGAATAAACTACTGTAAGAAACAACCATCATAGCAAAATATTAACTTATTTCTTCTCAAAACATTATTAGTTATGTAATTAATGTCATCTGAAAAAAAACAGATTTTTATTATTTTAGGAAAGTTACAGTTAATTAAATGATGTATTGTATTGTGACTTTGAACATCATCTGACCTTAGGAAGAGCAGTATTTAGGGTCACAGAGCACATGAGGAAATGACTGACAGAGTGCCCCCCCCCCCCCCCCCCCCCGATAGTGTGTGATACTTTAAATTAGGACCCATGGCAAACATTAACTCAATAAATAGTTCCATCTATTAAAACTGCATAGGCGGAATTGGGTGCTTAAAACAGAAACAGAAAACAATGATATGAAGTCATTAGGAACAAATTGATCGACAAAGTCATGAAAAATTGGAATGATAGAATAAAGCACCTGTGAGATATGACAAAAAGTATAGCTCTGGGGTCTGCGGGTACCCCAGAAGTAGGATGAGGCTTAAATTATATGCCATGTTAAGTCTGAAATCCACATAGATTTATCTCCTTAATATGGATAACTGTCTGTTTTAAGGTCTCAGACAAGTGATGAAGACAAAATGTGTGTATTTTCAGGTGATGCTTCACATACAGACTTGACTTGAAATGCCTGTTCAACCACTTTTTCTCAGGGTATTCAAAAAATATTCAAAATGGACTTTTATGATTCTTTGAACTTTTCAGTCAATAGTAATCATGTACGCTGAAGTACCTTCACATTGATTTACCATAGTTTCCTTTATAACATTAATCTTTATTTATTACTTGTCAAAACAGTGTTACAAAGTGCTTTATGAGATAAATAAGTAGTTACAGCCAAAAGGGAGTGTCAGAAACTCCACTGACATTCTTCATTAGCTGAGTAATAGAAACTGTCTGGATCAATACTGTTGGCGGCAGAGCCATTGTCAGCTCAGAACACACTGAGAGATTGCTCAGCGCTCATCGCTGTGGTGTTTCTGCACTGCTCTTCCCACAGATCACCTGTCAATCACACAGTGTGGGCGGAGCTTGGATTTTCTGTTGCTGCAGTTTGAGTTTCTCTTCTCTCTGTCTGTTCAGCCATGGCGGCTATCACTGCTCATGCTAACTACCCAGTTCTTCTTCTTCTGTTTATTTATTTATTTATTTTTTCATTTATTATCATCATCATCATCAGCATTAGATATACAAAATTATCCAAAAGCATAAATGGAGTAACAGAACAGTAACAAAAAATAACAAACATACAAATATTCAACGTCAGGGGTTACAAACAAAGCTTGACACAAACAAATACAAAATGAAAATGGTGCAGTAAAAATTATATTAAGACGTTATATTTGGAGCACAAATGTATTATTTAAATTTATTTTTATTGCATGAGATAGATAATGTTCTAATGTAGGACTCTGCTTCCCTTTTTAAAGGTACAAAAAAAGGGTTTAGTTTTTAACACCTTACATTTATGGATTCTTCTTCTGTTTATTACAAACAAAAACCGGAAACATAAATCGCATCACTTCCTGTGGGCCAGAGTCCCAGGACAGACCTACCAGACACCAGAACAGCAAATGGAACAGCTTTCATGAACTGGATATGAATTGTATCACTATTGTGTATCAATAAGCAACAGCGAGTACCAAAACACATTTATTTATAACAACATTTTGTAGATTGTTACTTTAAGTGCAATCACTGTATGTGTATTGCTGCACAAGGGGATAGCTACACCAGATCCTATGTATTGGTAAAGGAAAAGTGCGCATGTGTAGGCCTATATTTGTGTCCATGCATGCTTCTGTGTGTGTGTGTGTGTGTGTGTGTGTGTGTGTGTGTGTGTGTGAGTTTGAGTGTGTGTGACACATACTTCACACACATTTCACTGTGAATTTGCCGCAGAGGGATACGAGAACGTTTCATTTCTGGCCCGGGAGCCACAGGGGGAGACGGCCCCGTTCTGCCCCGTAACCAACACTGAGACACACACTTCAAACACACACACACACACACACACACACACACACACACTCCAAGCAGTTAGCACCTCCACTGGCACGGGCCCGCTCGACGTCATCAAAGACAGAAATCCCAGGTGCTGATGGGATAGGAAATGGTCCCCCCACCCCCTCCCCCTCTCCCCCTGGCACCTGGCTGACAACTGATGACATCTCCCCATTCATGTAATAATCCCCTTGACTTCAAAGTGAAAGTAGGGGAATCCCACCACACACATACAGTACATGCGCACACATACACATCCAAACACATAAACACAACACACACACACCCATTATAGCTGTCATTTTCCTCCTGTAAATATCTATTTTTTTTTTTATGTTATTGAGGTTTTATATATGCAAATGGCATGCAAGGAAACAACCATATAAGCCGTTTCAAGAAAAGAAACAAGTGCTCCACGTCATTCCGGTGCTTTGACATATGTAACATAAAAAAAAAAATGTATGAACCTGGGCACAAATGGATTGAAAATATACTGATCAAACACGAATCTGGTCAAATGCGGTGTGTATGTTCGACACAAAAGACAGAAAGTTTTATGTTCCCATGCAGATTCAATGATTCAGGAGAACCAGTGTCTTCCTCCTCGTGAAGACATACAAAGTGCAAGTACCGGCTCATAAGTGTGTACATTTACAGATATTAACTGTAGGGGATGTTATGGCCAAAACGGTGCCGCTCGTCTCTCCAGCTGTGGGGAGATGGATATCACAGATGCTGGTAAAGAATTCTAGATAGACCATCTGCGAGCTAAACTATAGCATTACATGTCTTTGATGCTGGTGGGGGGTGGAGGAAGATGCCAGAAGGCCTGTCTGCAGAAAAACTACTCAGAAAAGATGAGGCTATCGATGACATTGGCTAATACTGGACACACACACACACACACACACACACACACACACGCATACACTCACATTGTGAGCTTGGAACTGTAAGACTCCATCATAGGAGTTTTAACACACTGAGCATTAGAGTTTTCCCATATTGCAAACGTAATATAAATTTGCATTCCGACCCAGACATTTTCAGAAATCTGACTTTTTACAGATGCTTTTTATAGAAAAGCGCAATATGAATTACTCACTTTAACCAAAATGTCATGGTGGGATTTTATATTGTAATTCCAAGGTGATTCACTCGAACACACACACACACACACACACACACACACACACACACTGCAACCATCAGTGTACATAAGCACCAAACAAGGCCCTAGAAGTGGCTTATACCCTGCAGCCGGTCTATTTCTGTGTGACTGGAGGGAAAGATCACACAGAGCCGAAAAGGACGAGACGTGAGTGACGGGCAAACACGTGGCTGCCACTGTGGCAACCGCTGACACGGCCAGAAATAATCCTGGAAGAACAGGCAAAAAAAAAAAAAAAAATCCCCGCAGATACAAGCAGCGGGGAAATTACAAGGTCTGGAAATGAAGACCAGATACAGGGTTGAGAGGACGGGACAGGAGAGGAGAGGAGAGGAGAGGAGAGGAGAGGAGGAGAGGAGAGTCTGACTGGCACTGGTATTATATATTCTGGAACCCACGTTGGAAAAAGCAGTGCCACACGACTGGCGAAACAAACAAACACAAAAGTAAAAAAAAAAAAAAAAGAGGAGAAATCAGGGGAAAACCTGACATGCTCCTGAGGTAACAGCTTGCTTCTCTTAGGGTCTCCGCCGAGTGTTTGACTGTTGGGTAAATAGGCCGTGAGTCTGATTGGAAACAGAGCGCACCCGTTTTCTCAGCCAGCTCTACACCCAGCCCCGAAGGGAAGGGGGGGGGGTCTCCCCGTGGGTGACTCTGTGGCACGGCGTATTTAGAAATGGAGAAGCGATGGTGAGTGATGCCAGCGCACCGTGGCCGGTCCAGGCCAGCCCAGCCCATGCCCTTAAACCAGGGGGTTCGCAAAGTGGGGTGCGGGGGGGGGGGGGTTTGAGAGGGCTCCAGCGGGTCAAACTGGAACCGTTTAAAGGTGCTACATGTATCATTTTAACATCAATAAATCATTAACGCACTCATTTGGAGACATTAGTATAATTACTGTAAAACTTCAATTAAAGTCCCTTTTACTGGCCGGGTGTGGCTACACGTTTTGACAAATAAAGGCCGGACTCAATTGGAAGCCGGTCGCCATTGATTTTTTTTTTTACTTGCATTCAAATGTCAGTCACATTTGCTGGTCGCCATGGCGGCACAGAGAAAAAACGTACGACCTGAAATTCAAAACTCAGGAGAAGCAGCAGCAAGACATTTCTCCGTTGAGCCCAAGAGAGTGAGAGAATGGCGAAAAAATAAAGCTGAACTTCAACGTCTGTCCGAGGAAGACGTCTCTCTCTCTCTCTCTCACTCTCTCTCTCTCTCTCTCTCTCTCTCTCTCTCTCTCTCTCTCTCTCTCCCTCTCTCTCTCTCTCTCTCAGTGCATGAGGTTGGCCTAGATGCGCTGTCTCTCGGAGCGAGATCAAATGACTGATTTGTAATTGATATGTTATTCGATAGGCTAGTTTTTATACAAGTAATATTCATACTGGTTTAAATAAACAATTTGATGGTATTTCCCATCTTTGCTGAGCGAGAGTTTTGTGCGAAAGGAGTTAAAGGCCTGTCCCATATATAGACCGGTTGAGTTCAGTGTTTGAAGCAAATAAAAGCCCGGGCTATTAATTGAAGTTTTACGGTGCTCTAAACAAATCGCTGAGAAGATTGGCAGCCTCTACCGGCCTCTACAATTTTACACTGGGTGCCACCAGGTTTGGAGGGAAATCTGCTGGATCGCTTTACGGTACAAAACAGGAAGAGGTTCTGTTCTTCCAGAGCAAACGGAGCTAAAGCTTTCAGAGTTTCTGGAAACAGCAGATGGTGGAAGGAGAGAAAAGACCGATGGAAAAATCACTTCCAGCGTGTTGATCCTCTTCAGTAAGTTCCAGGGGGTCCCCAGAAAATTGATGAAATGTTAAACTTCAACATTATTTCATTTACAATAAGTGAACACAATTAGGGAATGTAGAAGAATGACTGTTTTGATCATAGTTCCACTGTTATCTCTACAATACAGATAGTCATGGAATTCTGGACAAAATCATATCTAACAATAAAAATATTCTCAGATTTGGGTCCGAGGCTCTGATGTGGACTAAATCAGGGGTCCTTGATATGAAAAAGGTTATGGGATAGGATAGGATACAACCTATTGGTTCCAAGATGAGAGGCCATCACATGTTCAAAGAGTCCTTCTTTAGGTGCGTGACTTTGTGTTCCCGGGACACAAGGCTCATGGGATGGATCTCATCTCGGTGCGGTCTCCAAATCGTCGAATCTATTTCCATCCCCGGCCCGAAAAAACCCAACTGCTTATATCTCCAGCTGCAACCAGATCTGTTGTATTGCGTTCTGGAAACAAACAACAGCCTGGCCTGACGGGCCCTGGTGACCCAGTGCGGGGGTGGGGTGGGGTGGGGTGGGGGGGGAGACATTGTGAGAGAGAGAGAGTGGGAGAGAGAGAGAGAGAGAACCTATTGACACTGCTAAGGGTTTTAGACAGTTGGTTTAGCGTGCTGTAAATAAGCACATCGTCTGTCGACACAGTGGCACGGTGCAACGAGCTGCGGTGTGCTGGGGTGCAGCGCTGCACAGATGCCAAAACATCTGTAACCACCACCAACAATACAAGCTGCATTGTCAGACAGGGAGAGGGAGAGAGAGAGAGGGGGGGGGTGGACAGACTGAAAGAAACAGAAGGACAAATCAGGAGAAGTAGCAAAGAAACAAAGGGCAGCAACCGCAAAATGCCTCTCCGCCTGCACTTTTTCCACGTTCCGATCCCAGCGGTTGTGTGTACTGCGGTGTGGCCCGAGACGTGGGAACGAGTAGGTGGGCCGGAGGAGAGCGGGAGTGTCAAACACGAGCGTCTCACTCGGTGTCATCTTTGACCGATCCCTGCCTGTCTTTCGATTAGCGTGTCAGCCAGCTCACACGCGCTCATGTTTTTTTTCCAACTGAGGAGCATTGCTAAATTAAGATCTGTCGTGTCCGAGGTTGAAATGGAGATGATTATTCATGCTTTTATTTCTTCCCGTTTAGATTATAGTAACGCTCTTTTTACCTGTTTGAATAAAACTTCTTTGGACCGTCTCCAAACTGTCCAAAATGCAGCTGCTCGGCTTTTAACTAGAAACAACAAGAGATCACATATTACGCCAATTTTATCCTCTCCGCTTCCAATAAAATTCCGGATCCCATTTTAAAGTACTGGTCCTAACCTTTAGAGCCTTGCATGGTCAAACTCCTGAGTATATTGCCGACCTTTTTCTCCTTTACACGACCAGTCAGGCTCTTAGGTCTTCCCAAAAAAAATTACCGTCCCTCGAACCCGTTTAAAAGTTGTTTCACCCAATTTGTGGAATGCCCTCCCCTTATCGTTGCGATCCTTAGACTCTTGTGACATCTTTAAAAAGCAGCTGAAAACGTTTTTATTCAGACAGGCTTTTGGTTAGCCTGCGGTCATTTGTTCTGTTTGATTTTATTTGCTCTTATTGGTTTTATTTCCTCCTCTGTGTTTGGAACTTTTGTCCTTTATACTCAGTGGTGGAAAGTAACTAAGTACATTTACTCAAGTACTGTACTTAAGTACAATTTTGAGATACTTGTACTTTACTGTATTTCCATTTCATGCTACTTTATACTTCCACTCCACTACATTTCAGAGGGAAATATTGTACTTTCTACTCCACTACATTTATTTGACAGCTTTAGTTACTTTTCAGATGGAAATTTGACACAATGGATAATATAACAAGCTTTTAAAATACAACACATTGTTAAAGATTAAACCAGTGGTTTCCAACCTTTTTGTCTTTTGACGTCTTACAAAAAGCAGTGTGTAGTCGGGTCACATTTCAGATGTCTATGAGTTGTTAACAGCTCCACCAAATAGTGATTTTTCCCTCTAAACCTCACATGGTTTAATTTCAATAAATGTTCAAATGATCCAATATTTCAGCAAAAATCAAAGATTAGAGAAAAAGTCCAAAAACTGAAAACAGATTTGTGTATCAGAACTTTGTTTTTTCTTCTTTCCTCTCCCATTAATCATCTCACGACCACTCAGTTTTTATCGTTGGAGGGGCCCGACCCCTAGGTTGGGAACCACTAGACTAAACTAGCTAACTGTATATAAAGTAGTTCAAACTAGCTCCACCTCCAGCAGCTACAACAGTAACATGCTGCTTACACACTGATGCTTCAGTATTAATAATCTAATGATGTCATATATTTCACTATATATATATACTATATATTTCACTTTAATACTTTAACTACATTTTGCTGCTAATACTTATGTACTTTTACTTAAGTAGGATTTTTCATCCAGGACTTTTACTTGTAATGGAGTATTTTTACATTGCTGTATTGGTACTTTTACTTAAGTAAAGGATCAGAGTACTTCTTCCACCACTGTTTATACTGTACTTGTATATGTGTCTCTGTTCCTGTTTTTGTCTGTTGTTGCCGTTATTTTAATTCGTAGGCACGGTGCTGTCTGTTGTTATTGCTACTTTTTAATATTGTAAAGCCCTTTGTGATTCTGTATCTGTGAAAGGTGCAATACAAATAAACTTTACTGACTCGGCGACTCGGGGACCTTCGCTGCTGTACTGCGGAAACGCTGCGGTCGCGTCTCTTCAGTAACTCTGTGTCACGCTGTGCGGATGACAGCGCAAATTACCCTTCAAAGTACAGTGCAGGCAATTTCCCAGCAACCTCAAATCACTGACACTTACAGTAACACTTAGCCCGAGTGCACGGCCACCGCAATTGCACTTACATCTTAATGAAAACCATATGGTATAATTAGTCAACATTATAAAATCATCAAACGGGTGTCCCATTATTTACTTGAAGAGTTTCATTCCAAATTAAGACATCCTCCATTGGAAAAAAGGATTGAAAGCACAATATTAAACAGCTCATTATTCTTTGCAAAGGATAGTCGCTAACTTAGGTCATTTCAGGTTGATGAAATGCAGAGTTTTCCAAAATGGATACACAGAGGAACACAGACTTCACTTCATGGAAAGTGTCGTGTTGTGCCTGAGATGTAAAGTACTGTTAAAATGCTAAGCTGCCATAAGTGGACATGGTTAATTTTGTCCAGAGATGCTTAAGATTTTATGGTTTTGTGAGTGATGAAATAATAATTATGCCAGTGTACAGAAGAAATACCTTCTTATAAGTGTGATATACAAATAGAAAACAAATGATAGAGCCAGCTTTATGTTTCTACAGAGTTATCGAATAGACCTTCTCTATGGATCAAATGTTTGTGGATTTAAATTACATTTCATGATTTCATTCATTCATAACATTCTATTACTAACAGGAATCAGAATTAAACATGCAAAAAATACCAAAATAAATATAGTTGCACAGTTGCCTTTTCACCCTGCACATATGCCCTTAAACTGGATTGTATACTGGTATGAATCAGCTATAAAATTCATGGAGTCAAGATGCTTTGCTCGTTCTCTTGACCTTCATTTATTGTATCACTTTAGTTATTTTATCTTCATCCTACTCTCTGATGTTTTCCTATCTATCACTGTCTGTTCTTGATTTGTTTCATTTTTGACTTTGATTCTGCTGCTGCGATGATGCAACTTCCCCTTGGGCATCATTAACGTCTCATCTCATCTCAACATCATCTCATCTCAACTCAACATCATCTCTTCTAATCTTAGCTCAGCTCAACTCAACTCAATTTAACATCATCTCATCTCAGATCAACATCATCTCAACTCAACATCATCTCATCTCAACTCATCATCATCTCATCTCATCTCAACTCAACATCATCTCATCTCAACTCATCATCATCTCATCTCATCTCAACATCATCTCATCTCAACATCATCTGAACTCAACATCATCTCATCTCATCTCAACTCAACATCATCTCATCTCAACTCATCATCATCTCATCTCATCTCAACATCATCTGAACTCAACATCATCTCATCTCAACTCATAATCATCTCATCTCATCTCAACATCATCTCAACTCAACATCATCTCATCTCAACTCATTATCTCATCTCAACTCAACATCATCTCATCTCAACTCAACATCATCTCAACTCAACATCATCTCATCTCAGATCAACATCATCTCATCTAATCTCAGCTCAACTCAACTCAACTCATCATTTAACATCATCTCATCTCAACTCATCATCTCAACTCATCATCATCTCATCTCAACATCATCTCAACTCAACATCATCTCATCTCAACTCATTATCTCATCTCAACTCAACATCATCTCATCTCAACTCAACATCATCTCATCTCAACTCAACATCATCTCATCTCAGATCAACATCATCTCATCTAATCTCAGCTCAACTCATCATTTAACATCATCTCATCTCAACTCAACATCATCTCAACTCATCATCATCTCATCTCAACATCATCTCATCTCAACTCATCTCATCTCAACTCAACATCATCTCATCTCAACTCAACATCTCATCTCAACTCAACATCATCTCATCTCAACTCAACATCTCATCTCAACTCAACATCATCTCATCTCAACTCAACATCTCATCTCAACTCAACATCATCTCATCTCAACTCAACATCTCATCTCAACTCAACATCATCTCATCTCAACTCAACATCTCATCTCAACTCAACATCTCATCTCATCTCAACTCATCATCTCAACTCAACATCTCATCTCAACTCAACATCATCTCATCTCAACTCATCATCATCTCATCTCAACTCATCATCTCAACTCAACATCATCCATCTCAACTCAACATCATCCCATCTCAATTCAACATCTCATCTCAACTCAACATCATCTCATCTCAACTCAACATAATCTCATCTCATTTCATCATCTCATCTCATCTCAACTCAACATCATCTCATCTCATCTCATCTCATCTCAACTCAACATCATCTCATCTCAACTCAACATCATCTCATCTCATGTTATCTCATCTCAACTCATCTCAACATCATCTCATCTCACTTATCTAATCTAATTTCATCTCAACTCATCTCATATCAACCTAATCTCATCTCACTTATCTAATCTAATCTAATTTCGTCTCATCTCTACTCATCTCATCTCACTTAATATCTCATCTTGAAGTTTAATGGGCAGTAGTCTTACATTTATAAACATCATATGATCAACATACTGTATGTATGGGGTTCACCCTGGACATTCAATCCTATAATACGTTTTAGAAAGATACAAGAAAAATATCACAGCAAAGGTTCCCTATACCTCTCTGTAGGGATATTATGGGACTATTACAGTAATACTATAGAAGATTAGAAAAAATACAATAAAAAGTGATCCGGTCACTATAACCTCAGTATTAAGTACCACAGACACACTATCAGCACCTATAGGAATATTATAGAATTATTATAGTGATGTTTCATTTGGGTTGTGCTCTGTCTGTCTGTCTGTCTGTCTGTCTGTCTGTGCATTCCAGTAGTCTATCCAGGTGTTGGCCAGCCACAGGAATTGAAAGGCTACTGCAGGACCACCTGTTCACAACAATCAGGATTACACCCGTGTTTTAACAATACGGGCCAGTGAAGTGTGTGCAACCTGTTACTTTAACACGCCACATTTAATTGCGTGACCATTCGCACTAAAATCACGTGCCTCTATTGTGACTGGTTTACTTGTCTACTTAGCGCTGCTGCAGTTGAAATAGCTGAGTAAAGCGCTAATGTTGCCTTCAGGTGCTGTGGGAAATATGGAGATTTTGAGGTGAGTGCATATAAACGACCCAGCAAAGTGATAAATTCCATTTTAGTCCGGCTTTTTTTGAACTGCTAGTGCGTTTTACTTTAAATTACTTAAGGTGGATGGAAAGTAGCATGCAAAACACACATTTTTATGCTTGCATTTACTTGAACTATGGTCTGTATTTGTTTTATTGTCGTTTTAGTTATCCTGTGCATTTGCCCTCTTGTTTGTACCACGGGCTGTATTAATATGTTTTGCTGGTATATTAGTTTTGTTAGTATGTTGGTATATAGGGTTGGTAGTATAGTGTTATTCCTAACACTCCCCATGGCCTAACCAGGGTCTTTATCTCTACCTCACCCAGTGTTCACTGTTTTTTCTTGTTCACATTATTTATTTATTGCTTTCATTTATATTTATCTTGTAAAACACTTTGTAACACTGTTTGATAAGTGCTTTATAGATAAAGGTCATTCTATTATTACAACAACAATAATAAATGAACTATCCTCTTCATTCTGCCACTGCAGACGAAAACCTTTCTTTACAGTGACCAGCTTGTTATATTTTTGGCAAGAGCACGTGAATGCACCGGCAAGTCACATTCACGACTTTCCCCAAACTCGGAAGTAGGAGTTTACGATGGGGCACCTGAAGGCAGCAGCCCAAAGAGAGGAGAATCTCCTCTTCTTCTCGTTTATCTGCGCGTGGTAAATGATGCAGTGCGCTGATTGGCTGGCGGCCGCTGACTTGATGCCTCATCCCGCAGGCCGACTCGCACCGAGCAGAGCGGAGTGCTCAGTCAGCGCTCCTCCCGGTGATCCCCGGCGCCGGTGTAACCTGCCGCTCCGCACAGACGCGTGAGTGCGCCTCGCCTCGGTGCGGACCGCCGGCCGCTTGCAACCTGCCGACTTCACCTGAATGAGCACAGCGGGGACACCGAGCGTGGAAACGGAACAAATGAGCGATGCGTGCAAATTGCATTATGCGCTGCCGCAGGTTATTACTACTTGCGCGCTGTTTCAGGAGGTAACGGAGGAGGTGTAAGCCTGCATGCCATCATCATGGACTGCCTTTTTCTTCTGATATGGACTTTACCTATCCCGCTGGTCGGCTGCACGTCAGTCAAGCTGCTGTCCACCCTCTTGTCCTGGAATATTATCAAGGCATGTGGCATTTAATTAGAAGTATATGCACTCTTTAAACAGATGTCTCGTTTTCTATCTGAAAAAACATGTGTTACAAACAACCTATGTCTGCATTACTGTTTGCATACATTGCGGTGAAAAGTAGACAAACGAGTGTCTTCCCAAGTGTTTAAAACGACTCATCCTTTCTGAGAGTGTATAGCTCTATTCATCACTTTTTCGTTTCCCACTCCTTCTAGTGCTTGCAACCTGTTGCTACCTGTCCATTTATGTGTGTGTGTGTTTTTTTTTTTTGCAGACGCTGCATATTTACTGCTCGCATTCCTCTCACACCGTTTCGGCCAGCTATTCTTCCAGCGACACCCGCGGATTAAATCACGGTGAGTGGCGTTCAAGGCCAGTGCTTGTCTTTTTTTTTTTTAATGTATGGTCATTACCTGCAGCTGGTACGAGTCCATGGCCGTAAAGAGTAGATATAGAGCAGGGGTTCCCAAGGTGGGGCCCCAGGGAAGTACCAGGTGCCCTTGAAAGTGCAGAATGAAGTGCACTTTAATTTCACTAGAGTTTAGTGCAGTGAGTAAATGAGCAAGGATGACTATATTGGTCAGAGGTCCACTCTCCCCACTGTTACTTCTCCACATACAGTATGAAAAGTCCTATCTAACAACCAAAATCTTCTCACAGGGGGTTCCTCAGGACAAAATCTTCTGAAATGGGGTTCCATGGTCTCATGTTTATCTATTTTTAATGAGGTGAAAAGGTTGGGGAACCCCTACCATAGTCTTTATCATGAACTGGAGCACACACTGCTGTAACAGGCTATGGACGCATATCTGTATCCAATGAGAGCAGTGTGCATAGAGGGATCCCCCCTCTGGCTGCTTCATCCTATAGAACAGTGATTCTCAACCTTTTTCATATCAAGAACCCCTAATTTAATCCACGTTAGAGCCACGGACCCACATTTGATGAGATTTTGTCTCTCCGACCCAAATCTGAGAATATTTTTATTGTTAGATATGATTTTGTCCAGAATTCCATGACTGTCTGTATTGTAGGTTGAGAGATAACAGAGAAACTATGATCAAAACAGTCATTCTTCTACATTCTCTAATTGTGTTCACTTCTTGTAAATGAAGTAATGGTGAATTTTAACAATTCATCAATTTCGCTGGGGACCCCCTGGAACCCCCTCAAGGACCCCTGGTGGTCCCCGGACCCCATGTTGAAAAATTGTAAATGTTGTGAAGAACTACTACTCCCATACACATAGAAATACTGAGAGTCACCATGCAATGAAGGGTCTGGGTGCTGAATATATAGGACAAGCAAGATGCTTAACTAACAAGGCAGTGCAGCACACACACACACACACATTGCATTTGGGTGCTTTGGCAATACTGATCACCTAACATTCATGCCAAAACATATTGAATTGCGAGGGGGAGAGGAAACAGTGAAAAAAAAGGAAACGCTATGGAGTTGTTTCTAGTTTGTACTGTTCCTATTACGTGGCGTCTCTTTCTGATGTATTGAATTAATTATTGTATCAACGCTTTTTTCATTTTATTAGACTGAAACACTGTAACAAGAGCAAGAAATTGCATCATCATATATTCCCAACCTTTGTTTCTGAAGCATTGACCCATATCTGACATGCAAGTATGATGCTGACGTTATGACTTATGTTAAAGACCATCTGTGATCCATATGACTTGCTCTGCTTTGAGCAGCAAATTAACAATGAACCTTTGACCTGTACACAAGCTGCTCCTGTTGGTGGCGACGTCTTTGTTTCCCCTATGCTTCAGAAAGGCTACATGTGAATCCATCTAGTCCACATATTTGTTTTGTCAGGTTATACCATTGGCTGTGTTAAAGAAAAAAATCCACCCTAAAACACTTTAACACCGTTAAAAAACAGCTATTAGCGATGTACATTTGATGGTGTGACGTCATGTCCGGATATTTCCAGCAGCTACAGTGGAGTTCTATAGCAGAAAATATGTCAACGATCTAAAACGTCAGCGGTAAACGTCAGGTTTTGGTGTCAGTCCCTCAGAATCAAAGAGCGAGGGCTTCTTTCTAGAGCCGCCATTTTGCACCAAGAGACGTTCAACAATCATACAGGGAAAAATCCATCGTAGAAGAGGAGAGAGACCAATTTCTCCACCCACAGGAGCAGGCAATAGACCAGAATGCAATGCGGTCACAAGACATGTTCTGTTTTGAGTAAGGCCATGTTCACATTGCGGAGCGTTTTTCCACTAAAACGGCATTATTTCCCATGGAAGGGCGCTCACTGCTGGTTGCGAGGCGGATCGCAGATTTTTCCGCTGCGGTTGGTCGTGCAAAGAGTTGAAAATAGCTCAACTTGAGCGGAGAAGTGGAGCAAGGCAGAGCGCGGATTTCAAGCAGAAAACGCTCCGCAATGTGAACATGGCCTAAAGGGCGCAACTCTGACTTTTCTCAACTGTAAACTGTCCTTCTCCTGCTCTTCTTCTCCTCTCCTCTCCTCTCCTGCTCTGCTATTGTTATTGCTCTCTCCACCTGCACCTAGATCTGAAAGAAACAAGTTCATGCTTGTCGAAAGGCATTCTGGGAGATGTAGGAAATCATTAACTGAAGTAGACATAGACAAGGCAGTTTGAAGAAAAGTGGGTACAGTGAAAAAGTTTATTACAACCTGTCATCGCAAAATAGTTCCTGGAATGCGTTGAACATCACAGACTGATGAGGTATAACAGTGTAACAGGATCCGTCTTCCTTTGACTGGTTGTCCGTCCCTCCTCTCCCCAGACTATGTGTTTGTAACGCCGGTGGAGGTGGACGCTGAGGGGGGGTACCTGACCCACGATGTGACCGGACAAGGCCACCGCAGCAGGAGGTCCCTCTCTCCGTCCCTGCACTACCGGCTCTCGGCCTTTGGGCGGGACATGCACCTGGACCTGCGTCCGTCCTCCGTGATCGGCCCGGGGTTCACCGTGCAGTCGCTGGGGTCTGAGGGCATTGCCACGGTGATGGAGGACATAGGCCTTCACAGCTGCCTGTATCAGGGATTTATTCGGAACTTGTCGGCCTCCTCGGCGGCCATATCGACGTGTTCTGGACTGGTAAGTGTCCGGCGGTAACTCTTTGGTTCCCTGGGGTTTGGTGAATTCAAACTGTGATTTGATGGCACTGCAAGATGTTGTCATGTGAAAAAAATTTGATGATTACATGGTCGTCTCCTTAAATACTAGATTACATGGTTCCTCTGGGTTGAGAACATTCTACCTCCCTTGGGTTGATGAAACCTCAAAACCCATTGGATAATCCCAAAAATACTAAGAACAATGCTGTTTTTCTTAGATCCTGAGAACGCTTGCACCAGACAGTGTCAATTTTCTAGTAACCAAGTTATTTTGATGCGTATTTGCCTGAACAAGTCAATTCCTGGTCATATTATGTGCGGACTCTAAAATGACATCATTGCCCATGGGTGTAAACGTCACTCTCTAGTGCTTTGTCAAGCAATTCTTTGAACAGTGGGGGGACTGGGAAAAGAGACTGAATGAAAGGATAACAGGCGGAGAGCTCCTTTGGTGAAGCACATGAAGAAAGGCCATAATGCTGTTCAACAACTGTTTGTTGTAGAGCCAGCACACATGACAAACACACTCAGCGTATTGACCAGACGGCACAGTCCTGAGGAAGACTGGTGGACTGTATTATTTGTGTTTGTCATGTGTACTGGCTCTGAATGAAACGACTTGGGATACTTGATGTGGAAACGAATTTCGTCCGCTTTGTACGGACAAGAGGACACGTCTGCGGAAAACAACTAAGTGCTGCATTGGCTTCGGACTCTGCAGCATGAACGGTCTTGCTGGCTGAACTAGTCCAGTTCTTCACGCACCGGCCCCTAGTGTGTAACTGTCTGGTATTGGTCTAAAATATCACATGATTGGTTGTGTTGCCTTGTGGCAAAGTGTCTTCACTTCCTGTTCTGGTTCTTTGCCTTGGTTTCTATATCCATGCTAACATCAGGCGGTCAGCTCAAGCTCGACTTGATGACTTTGTTAGAGGAGATCTGTTAGGGATGGGAATTGATAAGATTTTATTGATACCAATGCCATTATCGATTCTGCTTATCGGTCCGATTCTTTATCGATTCCCTTATTGATTCCCGATCAATTTTCTGTGTGGAAAAAAAGTAGGCCCACACAGGTTTTCAGCGCCAACGCAGCTGTTTTATTATCTCTTGAGTCTGAACACAGTGTAGAATGTCTGCCTAATAACATTTGAACATGTTCAAATAAATTACAATGATCCTTTTCTTAAAAGGACATAACTTGGAAAACAAATATAAAACTGACTGATAAAATAAACAATTCTTCTAAATAGGCATGTATTAAAATAAAAAAAAAATTAAATAGGCATAAAATCAACAATGCAAGGCAATTGCAATGCGTATGCGCAACTGTCAGAAAAACATGCCGGCATCGATAAAAGGAATCGATAACCTCGGAGGCATACGATTCCGATGGATCGGACAATTTGGATTGATTCCCGATCCCTAAGATCTGTCCCATTATGACCGATCGAACATCTTCTAAATCCTCAGATTCCCTCAGCCAACTTGGTCACTCTTTCACCGCAACCGTTGTTGTTGTTGTTGTTCTCTGAGCTTTGGTCACCACTATGTACAGTTTCCCTGGGTTACAGTTACCTCTTTAATCTTCATGCGCATGAAGCGGAGTGTAAATAAACAAGAATGCCGAACAGTACGAAGCCACAGTGAGAATATGCAAGTTTCTACGCAGGATTGTGCGCAAAAGTTTGAAAGTTCGACTGAAGTGTGGACTTTTGTTGACCAGTGTGACCCCCTGGCTGTGTTTGCGTCACTTTTGGAATACCTTATCTACTATTTACCTGGGACTGCACTGTAGCTACTTACATTGGAGATACAGATATTTGTCCTCAAGCTGTGCGGACTCTGTAATTACAACATCCACTGCTGTCATTTGTGGTTTATGGGGTGCCCGGACCCTTTTGCACACCAACGAACACACATTCTTCCACACATCCGACACCACCCCGGGCCAGATGGAGCGCACTACACCTCCATAAAAGCCATTACGTCCCGTTTATCACCCGGCCCAGGCCCGGCCTCCATACCTCCTTCTACCTCCTCCTTCCGTGCTTGCCCTGCTCCTTTGTCCTCTGTTTGCCCTGCCTCTCCATCTCCTCTTGTTCGCTGCAATTAAAGCCAGGGTGAAGTTTGAGCCGCCTGGCTGGCACTGCTAATCTTTGTATTGTCCCTTTCATTAGGCTAGCTCCCACTCACAATAAAGCACCACTGACCCGTTCTCTTAAAAGCGCTGCGAGAACACAATGTGATTGGGCCGCGATTGCATTTGAATGGACTGCAAGGCGGACGCTTTGATCTATTTTTTACTCCTCCCCAGCTTTTGCCTCCTCCCCCCCCCCCCCCCTTCTCCCAAGTGCGACCCCGGGGCCATCGTTGGTTGGAGATTCACTCGTTAAATGGACTCACGTTTTTCTTAGATGTCAAGCGGACGATGGATGACGGAAGCGATGCTGTTAAAAACAATAAAAGGCTAACGGGTAAAAAAAGACGGAATGAGAAGTGCACCGAAAGGGAGGTCCGGGCCTTTCTCCCCTCTCTCTGCCTCTTTCTCTTAGTCCGTCAGTCAGTCTGTGTATGGGTGTGTGTGTGTGTGTGTGTGTGTGTGTGTGTGTGTGTGTGGTTGGTGAAAGACTGCTGTGCAGCTCAGAACAACGAGGCGGTTAACCCCTGCTTTTCATCTAGTCCTCTGACCAGAAGCTTTGGATTAAGTACAAATGAGGAGCCATTCATCCCTGCTTGATCCCCAACAGTCTGCAGTCTCCACAGACCTGTGGTGTGGAGAGAGAGAGAGAGAGAGAGAGAGAGGTCCTGGGAGACCGACAGAACGAGAGAGAGACGTAAAGAATGTCAGATGGACGAGAGAAGGAGAAATAGATGGGTTTAGAGAAAGACGGAACGGCGGGGGTAGAAAGACAGATAGAGGGAAGGATGTCGGAAGAGAGAGAGCAACAGACAGAAGGAGAAATTGGTTGGCAGTGGGAGGGCGGCGGTGGGGGGGGGGAGGGGGGGGGGGTGTCCAGGAAAAAAGACACAAGAGAGAGAAGGAGAGAGAGGATGAATTAATGAATGGGAAGAGAGAGAGGGAGCATATAGCGTTAGGGAGAGAGAGAGAGTGTTTTGCAGGAAGAATGTGAATTCATTGTCTGGAGTGGAAGCTCCCAGGGAGGCTGGATGGTCTCTTTATAGAGACTTGGAGAGATGGACTCTGTCTTTGTCAAAGGGCTCTGGAGGAGAAACAGAGAGAGAGAGAGAGAGAGAGACTCCTTACCCTCTCGTCTTCCTGTCCAAAGTAAGAGCTCCCTCTCTCTCTCTCTCTTCGCGTCATTGTCTTCTTTCAACGGGGACCAGGAAGGAGGAGAAAAAAAAAAGTGAAAAGAAACTGTCTGAAACGGGGGGGGGGTTTAGCACCAGAGGCGTTAGCACCAGCGGCCGGTCCAAACGAGGCCTTCTGTGTTGTTGTTTTTGTTTTTTGTTTTTTGTTTTTTTTTAATTACAGTCAAAACGTTCACCCCCGTCCCTGGAGCAAGCAGATGGAAGTGGGATTCAGCTGTTTAAATCAAGACGAGGGCGAGACGGTATTAAGGGCAGGGCAGGACGGGTGGATGGATGGCCGGCAGAGAGGGATTTTCTACTGTAAATCCTGAATAATTGAACATGGTGTTATTTGTTGGTTTTTTAATTACTCCCTGTGCGTCCTTAAAATGCTTCTGTTTCCACACGATCGAGTTGAGAGTTGAAAAGACGTCATTTGCAGATGTAACGCTCTCCGATTTGTAAGGACTGAAGGAGGTCCTCTCTCTCGCTCTTCTTTTCTTCTTTTGGGGTTTTCCTCGTCCGGAGGTTGACCCCAATCCTCTCCGCTGGGGGGTGTCAAGCTGGTCTCTCGCAGGTCCTCGCTGTGTAGTGCAAGTTCAGAGCTGCTCTGTCGTTGAGTGTGAGAATGCAGGGAGGAGGAGAGGTGATTTACTGTGCCCCTCTGCCCCCCCCCCGGCCCCCCGGCCCCCCGGCCCCCCCTCCCCAGGAGAGGATTCTTTTCTCTGGGGTGACGAGGCCAGATCTGAACCCCTGCACCACCAAGCCTGGGCTGCTCCCTGCTAGGGAAATTCAAGTTGTTAGACCATGTATCAGCTGACTGTAATCAGAATGGCCATGCTGTGTTGACAGTTTTTCTCTAAATGAATGACTAAATGACTAAACAAATACGTAGTAGAAGTAGTAGTAGTAGTAGTATTTTATTCAGTCATCACACACAATACAATAAGTATAAACAGTATATACAATATACAATCTAATAAGTATAAGCAGTCTAGACAGTATAAACAAAATCAACAGTCTATGTATTAAGTAGTGACTGAAAAGGCACAGGCAGAAGCATAATGCTTATATATGCCTATCCTACATTCTTATCAGTTTAAGCTACCCTCCAGAAATAAAAAATAATAATAAAATAAAAAATCATTCACACTTGAAACCCTCAAAAATAGCTTTATAAACCATTCTTCTGAAAATCAAAAGTGAGTTACACATTCTTAAATTTATATTAGCATTGTTCCATAATTTAACCCCAACAATAGAAATACATCTCCTTTTAATCCCTTTTTTTTTTTTAGCTTTTTGTACGATAAACTTACAAACATCTGTCAAATCATATTTGCACTCCTGTATTGAAAAAAACCCTTTGTACACAGTTTGAGAGTAACTTTGTTTTAGCTCTGAACATTATTTGCATTATTTTCTAATATACCAAATCATTAGATTTCATATCATGGGATTTTATAAACAGTGGATTAGTGTGATCATAATAACCAGCCTTATTAATAATATGTTTGGCTCGTTTTTGTAGTAAGACTATTGAATTTATAGTCGTTTTAAAGGTAAGCAAAGCATACAAGGCAAACAAACAAAATTATATATTTTTTTTTTAATAAAATCAAATTATTCATACATCACGGGATTTTCTGTAATCTAAGGTTGCACAATATTGGGAATATTGTGATTGTTTTCGTTGATATCACAAATTTTATATTGTTTAGCTTCACTACAGGTACATATTTCTTATTCATCGCTTGAAACATACAAAATATGGGAAGGGGTGTAAGGTGCTAATGGTTGCATTTAATGGATTTGCTATGATGTTCAGCTTGATTTGTAGCTCCAAAATGTCTTGTCTGGAAACACCTTTCCCTCTGATGAAAAATTTGCATGCTTTTGTTAATTGGAAACTGCAGTTGCCCATATTAGGCGTTTGTGATCATCCAGTTACGAAGCTCTTCTGATCGGTGGGTTTTCGAGGTCGAGGCCGAGCTGACCGTGAACTTATCTGTGACCTTTCCCAAGCCCCTCCAGGCCAGGTCAGAGCCAGGTTGGGCCTCTCTAAGGGATTTGAGTGACCGCTAGGTGCAATTCTCGGGATCAGTTTACCTCTTGCTCCAGCACTTTCCAAGTCCTCGATACACAAAGCACAATGGCGATGATGGCTTTTTAATGCATGGTGTCATCGCAATCACGAGTAAGAACAGAGGAGGTACAGGCTCCATGACGCTCGAACTATGAGTGATGACATTTTTTTATGTCTGAGAAACTGTGTTTTTGTTTGAAGGAGGTAAGGTGCCTCCAGAGCGGGTTGAGCCAGCAGTGGAAATTCAATTTGGCAGGTTCGTCCAGACAAAAGGCCACGTCTGCAGAGAAAACTCGCTGGCCGAACGAGTCGAATTCTTTGCACACCTGCCACCGGTGCCTGATCGCGGGTCTTTTTTGTTGCCTTTGTGGGGAAATCGTCTCCATTTCCTTTTCCATTTCCTCCCATTTCCAGTTGATTGCCTCTGTTTACATTTCCGTGCAAACATCTCTTTAATCTCCACGCGCTCCCGCTAATGTGGAGTGTCAGTAAACAATATGACCAATATGAAACACATTTGCATGCGGTGATGTTTCGAGGTTAGATTTCGGGGTCAGTTCAGCTTCGTTTTCAGTATGCCGCCACTGCGTTCCCACAGGTTTTTATAGCTTTCTGTCAAAGGCGTAATAATCAGGAGGCAGATTGACTCCTGACTGGATGTGTAATGGCACTCTGCCTAATGACCCGGCACCTTCCAGGTAACACCGCTTGCGTGTTTATGTGTGTGTTTGTGTGCACACATGCGTGAGAGGAGAAAACACCAGAGAAAGTGCGAATACACACCTCCTCCCCTCTCTCCCCTCTCCCCCCCCCCAGCCCCCCTTCTTGCTCTCAGGCACCTCGGAGCGACAGTGTTTACCCAGCCTGCTGTCTGATGGCAGTCGTTGACACGGGGACGCGTGTTATGGCAGCCATCAGACGCCGTTGTAAGACGCTGTTGTTACTCTCTTCTGAGGAGGAGAACAGCCTGTCACCTCTGTCTGTCTGGACCAGGCGGCAGTCAGAGGGGCTTCTCTACGGTGTGAAAAAGACATTCGCTCTTTTCCCGGGCGGCGGAGTTGGTATTGGATGCGCTGTATAGCCTCGAGAACAGTGGTTCTCAACGTGGGGTCCGGGGACCACCAGGGGTCCTTGAGGCAGTTCCAGGGAGTCCACAGCAAATTGATGAATTGTTAAAGTCCCACTGAAACGGAAATTAGAGCGTCTTTAGCTTCTGTACTGTGACGTATTTCACAGTGAAACGGAATATTTGAGCGGTGTACAGTTACAAGAGGGATTTAAATGAAAATCCTTCGAATTTGATTGGACCGCTAAACAGTGGGCGGGGCTTAGAGTTTAGCGCGATACGGAGCTACAGAGAGAAACGGAGCTACAGAGGACTGTTGGCTCCACACACGATTGATGGGTGGATGTCATGATATTATTGGTTGAAATTGGTTGGTTCATGCTTACGTAAGCACACGGCATATTTTGTTTTACAGGAAGAAAACATGATTGGATTTTGATATAAGAATACAAGAAATTGATTTTTTGTATTTTTTTTGGCATATATTGTTAAATAGGTGCACAGTATGACCGGGGATGTGATCTAAAAGGGTTAAAAATGCATTTTTCATTTCATCTCGACTTTAAACTTCAGCATTTCATTTACAAGAAGTTAGAGAATGTAGAAGAATGACTATTTTGATCATAGTTTCTCTGTTATCCCTCTACCTACAATACAGATAGTCATGGAATTCTGGACAAAATCATATCTAACAGTAAAAATATTCTCAGGTTTGGGTCCGAGAGACAAAATCTCATCAAAAAGGGGTCCGTTGTAGAAAACGTCTCATTGTGAATATATGAGGAGCTCCAAAACAAGATTTCCCTTGTTTGGAAAAAGTGACATCTTCTCCTGTGAAGTGATCGCTGGTGTTAAAGTAAAAGCATATTCTGGAATAGCCAGTTCTCAGGTTGTTTTTTTACAACTCCGAAATAATTGATTGATGATTTAAAAGTGATTTTTTTTCTCCAAAACAGCTATATGAGGTGTTGAAACTGTCAGTAAACTGCATCTGGAAAATAATGTGTTCGGGATATTTGGCTGTAAGGCAAACAATTTTCATGACTGTTCTGTTCTGTGTGTTTTTGAAAAGTTTTTGAAATGTGCGGACGGCGCAAACCCCATAAGACGTTCTCATGGAAGTTGAGACAATATATGATTTCTCATCCGGAAGGCTGGGAAAGGAAACGGCATGTGATGTGTGTCAGTGTGCCCAAATCCCCCCCCCCCCCACACACACACACACACACCCCCACCCCTCCCCATGCTCTCAGGGAGTTAAAATGACACTTGAATGACCGATTTCCAGTCTGCGCTCGGGCCATTTGTACCTGTCCGCTTGCTGTAAAGGCCGACAAATTGGAATGTCTCCCCGCCACAATGGGCCTCTCCGGCTTGGCCATAACTCAAGCGCCGGGGCCGGGCCACAGAGGAGCGCGGCGCTTGGCGCTCCGAGAGCAGAGTGGCCCGGAGCCGTTCCCTGGTGGTCTGGGACACTGACAGTGATGTAGTGCCCACTGTTAGATGCCAGCGGGAGAGGGGGGTCAGGCTCTCAGCATGGGTGTGGGATGTTGTGTGTGTGAAAGGGAGAGACAGAAACAGAGAGTCTGTGTATGTGTGTGTGTGTGTGTGTGTGTGTGTGTGTGTGTGTCCTTTGTAGTCTGTGCAAGGTCTTTCTCACACAAGAGTAATGGCCGGTGTTGAAGTCTTCAAGTGGCTGCCGCAACTTCTACAAACAGAGCCCATACATCATTATCTGACCTACTATTGTCAGTGCTGCACTACATTCACTGGCACTTTAGTAAACCACTCCTGGCTTACAGTAAAATTGCTACTGCGGAGTGGAAGAATAGTAACCGATGGTTTATTTAAGGGTAATAGTGGTGTATTTTTTATTTTTATTTGGGCAGATCGTCTAGGTTCCCCTCCTCTTTCCACTCGTCCCGCTGGGGTCTGCACACAGTCAGCGTAGTTGGAGAGACCAGCGTTCGTTTTGCTGTCACTCATTCTTGTACAGTATGAAAAACGACTTCCACAGAGTGAGATAATCCATCACAGTGACCATGAAGCCTTCATTTGGTTTTAGTCAAATTTTGTACTGGAGTTGAGTGTTTTTACATCATTGTGCGCATTATGTTACGCTCTGCTTCCTGTCAATCACCCGACAACCACAGGAAGACTTGTTCTTTGTTAGCCGGGACAGCAGTTCATGTCAAGCTAGGTTTGACGCTGTAAAGGGTTTTAAAAACAATGAAAAACTAGAAGGGCACTCGGAGAGTGCAGACCTCCGCCAAGGTTCGTGCTGTTATCGCTTGTTCGTGAGTCGGATCCGGAGCCGCTCCAAAATTTAATGGGTTCTTCCTTGGCCCATGCTACACCCTTCCACAAAGTTTCATGAAAATCGGGCCAGTAGTTTTTCCGTAATCCTGCTAACAGACAAACAGACAAACAAACAAACAAACAAACGGCACTGAAAACATAAGCTCAAGTAAATGTTAAGAAATCTAATTACATACAGAATGCATGCAAGTGATTATTCATTTGCATTATGTGTAAATACACTGATCTCATTTTATTCAAGCATTGTCTGTCCTGGAATTTTGTGACAAAATGAGAAATACTGTAAGTTAGTTCTGCACATGCCATTATATCATGACTGGAATAGTAGCGTTGTTTTGTTTTTTTCCAACAAACGTGAATCTTTTATGATTTCCTACCCTCCACCCTCCCATTCACCCAGCTCCTCTGGGGAGGGAGGGTGTGACAGACCGACTTCCCATCCCCGTCACCTCCACCAACACGCCCCGGGTCCGACTGGAAATTTGAGTTCAGAACCTCTCTGCTCATCCGCGCGACGCTCCCAAAGCGTTTCGCATCACACCGGCATTGTATGTGCGAGTCAATAAAAGTGTTAGGGATGCGCTTGTAACCCACTTAGAGTGCAATTAACGGCACATTGAAGGAAGACATTTCCATTTGTATGGGCTGGTGTGGGAGTAGTCCTCCTGTTCCCCGCTGTGACTACGCAGGATAACGAGTGGTACCAAGCCCAAAGGCTCTGGCTGACAAAAGAACCATCCAACACCATCAGTTTCTCTCTTTGTGTGTGTGTGTGTGTGTGTGTGTGTGTGTGTGTGTGTGTGTGAGCCCACCTCTGCTTTGTTCTCCAGACTTGCTCAGAGGGTGTCAGTAGGTTGTTCAAAGACAATTAGCGAGGCCAAACAAAGACTTCGAGACCCCAGGCTGTTGAAGCACCGTGATCCTAATCAGTATTACATGAGGAGGATTATCTAGACACTAACTATCACTAATGGAGTAGTTGTAAATGGCCCAACTGCATGTGGGAGAGAAGAGTTGACCAGCATTCAACCTTTTTTCAGGCTTTTTTTTTCTTACCTCTTGGCCCTTTTCACAAACATGGCTGCCGTACGTCCGCATCTAGCTTAGTTTTCACCATTGCCAGGAATGTTAAACAGCCAACTTTCTGTCTCCCATAACTCTGTCTGTGATCACTTATTTTGTTTCAGCATAATGTATAACACAATACAGGTTTTAAACAGATTTAAAATGTCCTTACATTTCCCTCAAATCCCTTTGAATTAAATAGTTTTGAGTAAATTTTTCCGCTGAGTCATCAATATAATGTGATGTACATATTAGACTACCTAGGTGGTACACAGCAAGTTGTATTTTCAGCTCTATTTTTAAATTTTCAGTAAATTATGTAGAGTATTGCAACGTATCGCAATATGTATGCTATCGCAATGTATCGTGATACAATCGTATCGTGACCCGTGTATCGTGATACGTATCGTATCGTATTGTCCTGTATCATGAGGTCCTTGCCAATACCCAGCCTTATTATACATTATGTTGAAACACAAAATAACTTCTCACAGACAGTTATGGGCGTTATGAGTTATGGGCGACAGAAAGTTGGCTTTTTAACATTGCCGGCAATGGTGAGAACCGAGCTAAACCCTGTGGAAGTACGGCAGCCATGTTTGTGAAAAGGGCCTATCCTGCCATACTTGTATGAGTATTACTGTGCACTGTAAAAACTGTAAAAAAAAACCAAAACAGTCATTTGAAGTTGAGGGTGGAAAAACTGAAGCAAGGTTGTGCTCTGTCATTGCTGGTTGGCTCTGGTCTACTGTGTCCTGCATTGCCGTCTTCTTCTAATCCAAAGTCCAAAATTACCATCTCCTCTCTTCCCATTTCTTTCCCATTCTGAGGAAGTCAGATGCCTACAGGCCTCTGCTCCTGTCTCTCTCTCTCTCTCTCTCTCTCTTTTTTTCCCCCCTCTTCCCACACTGCGTTCACGTGACTCTCCGCTGAGCTGGAGCGCAGATGTGCTTCAGAGCTCGGTAATCATCGGCTTGGGGCTTCTCGCCGCTCGGCCCTACTCTTTAACAGCATGTAAGCACTTACTCATTTGCCTTATAATATCATGGTAGGAAAACCTTAAAAGAGGCTACAGTTTATACAGAGACGAACTAATGATGCCGCCTTTCCCCCGCGCTCGCCCGTAAATCGTTTCCTTTGCCGAAGAGACAGACACGCTTGGCTGAGAGGCAGTGAAGTCGTTGTAGGCTTGCAGCCACATCAAAAAACGGAGCCGTTGTGGCTCTACGCGAAGAAAGGGGAAAGTTCTGTGAGAGTATTTTGTCGCTAGTGTTTGCAGAAAATAGGAATATTGCTGACTGGACGTGGTTCAACCTGTAATCTGACTGTGTGTGTATATGAGAGAGAGAGAGAGAGAGAGAGAAATGGTCTGGCTGCGTGTGAGAGGGAGAGATATGTGTGTGCGTCTGCGTGTAAACGTGGGAGGAAAGTAAACCGGTGTTTAGCAGAGAGTGTCCGTGCCTTTAATCAAGCTAGGTCTTACAAGTGTTAATGCGAGGAGCTAACTAGAGGTCTGCCATATCAACGGGACAGCTGGCTTTTCTGTAGTCTCTGAGGAGGGCGCCTTTTAAAACTCTCTGTGAAACTCTATCTACCTTTCACACTGCACAGCATTACACCTATATAGCAAGACTTTATGCATGTGCCCTTTTATCCCAAGCACCTTTCATGAATACTATGCTGCCCTCTTTAAGGGGCTGTAATCAAAGTTAGACAGGCAGCCAAACTCCCTTCAGAAATGACATGCGAGTCAGGGAATAGCATTTTAGCTTCACTTTAAAGTGGTAACCCGCAAGATCTTTGATTCTTGGATTATTGTCTCCGTCTTTGGTGCTCAGCGCTCATTTCTGCACTGCACGTCCCAGAGATCACCTGTCAATCAAGCAATGTGGGATTTTTTTTTAGCTCATTCTAACTATCATATCATTTATTTTATGGCACAAAAATAATCAAAATCTCACTACCTTTTTATATCAAAATCTCATTACTTTCCTCTTGTACATACAAATTCCAACCAATAAACCATCACAGATTTTTGAACAATCCCGCCCCTCTGCCCCTCCCATCAAATAAAACTGTCTTTTTCTCCCTAACTGATTGGTTTACACATTTGAATGATCCATTCCTGGCATTATATCCCGACCCAATATCCTGTTTCAACAGGAAATACATCACATTGAACCCAGGTCAGTAGCCATACTCCCCTCCAGCTGAAGCACATTGTGGATGCAGGCCCAGCGCTGTACACCATATCTGAAGAAATCACTTAAAGAGAGAGAGGGGGAGAGAGAGAGAGAGAGAGAGAGAGAGAGGGAGAGATGGTAAAGGATGTTAGTTGTAAGTAAATGAACTAACTTGACACAGAGCTGGCTATCAGAATTTTACTGTGGGAATGTGGTGGTTGTTGGTTTGGGGGTAAGTCACCAATTATGATTTTTATATGATTGCAAATTACACACTGCAAAAAAGTCCATCTCAACATGATTTAATATTATCTCTAAGGTTTAAAAAGCTCATTTCCGTGTTATTTTTAGCAAGGTCAGCGTAATTGTCCCTCAGAATTTACTTGAGAGAAGAAAAAAAGTGAACTCGAAACAAGTGAAATCATCTGCCAGCGCGGCGAGATAATTATTCTGACCCGCTTGGAGAGAAAAAAGTTCAATAACATAAAAAAAGATTAAAAGCCTTTCATCTTTTAAAGGAGGAATATTCGATGAGGCGGGGCGCTTTTGCGGTGCAGGTTCCGGCGAGATGTCGCTCGATGCCAGACGGAGAGACAGATGAAGAGACGGGCAAACAGGAGGCGACAGCGGCGTGTTGACGGGAGACGCCTCCTCTGACCTCTCCCGGCGCTGTTTTGAATTCCAGTCTCTTTTGGGAAGCCAAGGACCCGCTCACTCTCTTAACTCGAGCACTTGATGTGAGCGGTGAACAGGGCTGGGTATCGGTACTCGATAGCTTCAAGGTATCGACCGAAATAACCCCAGTACCAAGTAGTTTCGAAACTTCTCCAGTCAAAGGATATCTGCATTCGATACTTTTTGTACACAGATCTAGAAAAAAATGACTATTTGTATGGTTTTGCTCGCAGCCAATCACCGCAATTGTTCTTCGATTTAATGCAAGGAAAGGCAAGGCAAGGCAAGTTTATTTATATAGCACATTTCAGCAACAAGGCAATTCAAAGTGCTTTACATAAAACATTAAAAGCATCGAGACAAAATGAAAAGGATAAAATTCAAATAAAAGACCAAGAAAAATAAAGTTCATAAAAGAGCTAAGAGAATAAAAACCCCAAAAAATAAAAAATAGGCTAAAATAGAATAAGACAGGTGTAAAATACAAGAATAAAGGTTACAGTGCAGTGTGAGAGATGAATAGTTATTTGATGTCATAAAAGGCAGCGGCAAACAGAAAAGTCTTCAGCCTTGATTTAAAAGAACTGAGAGTCGCAGCAGACCTGCAGTTTTCTGGGAGTTTGTTCCAGATATGTGGAGCATAGAAACTGAACGCTGCTTCTCCATGTTTAGTTTTGACTCTGGGGACAGAAAGCAGACCTGTCCCAGACCACCTGAGAGGTCTGGACGGTTCATAACGTAGCAGAAGATCAGAAATGTATTTTGGCCCTAAACCATGCAGTGCTTTATAAACCAACAGTAGTATTTTGAAATCAATTCTTTTACAAACAGGAAGCCAGTGTAAAGACCTCAGAACTGGAGTGAATCAGCTGCAGCTGTCTGATCGATTTTTTTAGGGAATGCGACGTGTGATTGGCCGACTGCCGCAGCAGCTACAACCCACACAGTCTGTGGTGGTGAAGTCGAGTCGGTGTGTGTGACGCAGTTGGCAGTTCAGCGTGCCGAGATGCCACCAAAACATTAAAAAGAAAAGGTATCGAATGAAGTACTGGTATCGGTATCACATTAAGGGTACTGGTATTGGTACTGGTATCGT
This sequence comes from Centroberyx affinis, assembly GCF_046629955.1. Lineage (NCBI taxonomy): Eukaryota > Metazoa > Chordata > Actinopteri > Beryciformes > Berycidae > Centroberyx > Centroberyx affinis. The sequence continues at coordinate 28,699 of NW_027280322.1, read as the reverse complement.
AATTTACCTAGCCCTAGTGGTGAATAGGGCTGTGCAAAAAAATCGATGCAGCTGAGTATTGCAATATTTTTTTTCCACGATACTGTATCGATTTTCTAGCCCCTCCTGCTATTTCCAGAAAAACGGGCAGATTAGGGAAATTAAAAAGACAAATCTTTCACTTCAACTATGATTTTTTCTGTTTTACTGCCCTACCACTAGTACATTATCGGTTTATAAGTTTAAAAGCTTGTACAGTTGTGATCTAAGCAACACAGTGGCGATATTCAATATCGAGGGAAATATCGCGATATTCACAAAATATCGCGATATTCGATAATATTGAATATCGGCCCCGAGCCTAGTTGCCGGACAATTAACGTTCCCATAAGACTTCTCATCGCACCATGGATGGATGGATGGATGGATGGAAGGATGGATGGATGGATGGATGGATGGAAGGATGGATGGATGGATGGATGGATGAATGGATGGATGGATGTAAGGATGAACAAACAGCTGGACGGCTGGCTGGATGGATGCTTGTACGTCTGGCTGGCTGTTTGACTGGCTGGATGGTGGCAGCCTGCCATGTATCCAGGCACTGTTTTGACAACAAGAGTCTCGCCATGGCTCCCCTATTGTCCTGCCTCTGTTTGCTTTGCCACCTGCTAGTCTGGGGGGAATGGGTCGATTCAACAGGGGCAGGGTCCTCGCATACACACACACACACACACACACACACATTTTAGGAGGGTGCTGGGGAAGTAGATGACACACACACACACACACACACACACACAGAATGGCCAGGGGTCATCGGGTCTGAGTGTGTGTGTGTGTATGTATATGTGTGTTTTGGATGAATTTGATGAATGTCTGTGTGTGCGCATGTGTTTGTGTGTGCGTCTGATTGAATGCACAGCTATTTGGTGTAGATCTGGCGGGTCGTGGAGTGAATTAGATGGCATTCCGTGGCCAGACGGAATGTTTAAGGTTCAGTAGTCCAGCCTGTGAGTTCAGAGGGCGGCTAAGGCCACGCCGCTCCGACATGAACCCAGAAGACTGAGGTGCTAACGCTCCGGACGTCCTCCTGTGTTTTCAGTAGAACGGCCGTAAACTCCATCGGAACTTGCGAACAAAAGTCGAATTTCCCACCGTTTGCCTTCTGCCGCAGCACTGAAGACAAATTGGATGTTGAAATGTCTAGCGAAATGGATGTGTCCATATGTGTTTGTTCACCTGCTTGTCTGCTGTTCCAATGAAAATAAGATTAGGTGCAACTTTAATGATGCCCATGGATCATTATAGGTAGTACTTGTAGAATACAGCAGGGGGAAAAAACTGAATATAAACTTTAAATGGAATGAAAACAAAAATATAGCAAACTGTGGTCATATAAATATATGCAGCTGACAGTTTCAGCACGTTGAGTAGAATGTATGAATGGGAAGTATGGGGGGGAAGTTATGGGAATAGATAAAGTAGTGAATAAGCAAGAGCTTTCTTCTTCTGACTTCTGTTTTTAGAGCCATTTTTTTTTGCATTTCTGGGAGAAAAGGATGTACCGTAACATTTAGGTTTGGCTGAGCTAATCCTCTTCCCTGCTTTAACTTTATTTATAAAGCGCCTTTTCGAAACCAGAGTTACAAGGTGCTGTACAATGAAAACATTAAAAATAGAAATAAAAAAAGAAAGTTAGAAACAGAAAAAGCAGAAAATAACAAAACAAAAACATTAAAACTGCACAGAAGGCAAACATACATTACAAAACAAAGTGCTTACGAAACAAGTGAGTTTTTAAAAGCTTCTTAAAACTGTCCACTGACTGCGTTTTTTATGACTAAAGGAAGACAGTTCCAGAGAGTGGGAGCTATAACTGAAAAAGCTTGGTCACCCTTAGTTTTAAGCCTGGTTTTTGGGACAGACAGAAGGCCTTGGTCAGAGGACCTGAGAGATCACTGTGATCTCCCTGTGGCCAAAGGACACAATAATTCAGATATATAAAGTAGGAATCTTACTTAATCATTTCTGCATAATATAACCCATCAGAAATAAGATATTGAAAAGGAACAGGCACGTATCATGTCCTGCTTGATGTTTAAAGCAGTTGAGTTCCAACTCTGATTCACATCCTCATTCACAGTTGAATTGTTTCAGCACACTTGGCCTACATTAACACTAGAAATCAAAACATTAACACAACGTTATAATGGACGGCGGAAGAGTCCCTAACCTGGATTTGACTAATTCATTCATTACACGCACAATTTAATTTTTGCTATAATTAATTAAAAACAAGGCTTTCCTCTCCCTGACTGACAGCCATAAAAACAACAGTCATTTCACGGTATTTGGCCTTCCCCGCCACACGCCGCACCGCCTCCCCTCAGCAGCTGCACACTCCCGCACATCTGTTAGTGTTACGACGGGGTCCGGGTCGGAAGTGTGGGGGCGGGGCTGAGCCGGGTGGGTTTGGAGGTGAACTCTGTGTTACCTTCTGGTGGGGTAGGAGGGAGCCGTCTCAAGGCCTGCTGCTGCTGGAGGCTGGAGAGAGCCGGGCCGTCACATACCATAGAAGAAGAAGGTCAATGTGTCTGCATGGGGCGCTGCTGCAGAGGGTTTATGTCCTGTCATCATGGTGCATGGTATGTGGGACATGTATGTTGTCAGGGTGGAGTCTGTCTGTCTGTCTGTCTGTCTGTCTCACTCTCTCTCTCTGTGTCTGTCTCACTCTGTCTGTCTCTCCTCTTTCTGTCTGTCTGTCTGTCTGTCTGTCTGTCTGTCTGTCTCACTCTCTCTCTGTGTGTCTGTCTCACTCTGTCTGTCTGTCTGTCTCTTTCCTCTCTCTGTCTCTCTCTCACTCTCTCTGTCTCTCTCTCCTCTCTCTGTCTCTCTGTCTCTCTCTCCTCTCTCTGTCTCTTTCTCTCTCTGTCTAACTCTGTGTGTGTGTGTCTCTCTCTCCTCTCTCTGTCGCTCTCTCTGTCTCTATGTCTCTCTCTCCTCTCTCTGTCTAACTCTCTGTCTCTCTCTCCTCTCTCTGTCCCTCTCTCTCTCTGTCTAACTCTCTCTCCCTCTGTCTCTCTGTCTCTCTCTCTGTCTGTCTGTCTCTGTCTCTCTCTCTCTGTCTGTCTGTCTGTCTCACTTTCTCTCTCTGTCTGTCTCTCTCCTCTGTCTGTCTGTCTCTCTCTCCTCTGTCTGTCTGTCTCTCTCTCTGTCTCTCTCTCTCTCTCTATCTCTCTCTGTCTCTGTCTATCTGTCTGTCTAACTCTCTCTCTCTGTCTCTGTCTCTGTCTCTCTCTCTCTCTCTCTCCCTCTCTCTCTCTGTCTCTCTATCTGTCTGTAGACACATTCTTGTGAACACAATAACTCAAGAAGAAACTTCAAAACTAAACTTCAAACTACGATAACTCCATAATGCTTATATGGAGTTATGGAGTTCATATCAGTACCGCCCATGTGTTTTGTGAAGACGTATGTATTGTATGTAGATGTTGTATGTTGACATGGAAATATTTGCTAATGAATGCATTAATTAGCTTAATTAGTGATAGGTTAGGGTTAGCATAGGGCTAGCATGGTAACTATAGCAGGACATTAGGCCACTCAAGTGTCTCTTGTTTGGGAAAAATGTGAATCTTCATACTTTTCTTTTCAGCTGCCAGAACACACACAGAATAATCTGGCAAAAATGTGAGTTTTGTGCCGCAACATGTCTAATTAGTTCTACAGAATATGCTGCAGAAAATGCTGTAGTACAAATGTCAGATAGATTATTGGGCAGTAGGATGATGAAGCGGTTAGTGAGGTCACACCCCAAGGGTCATTTTTACATTTTAAATTTTAGTATAAGACCTTGCAGTCAACGGAAAAAGTGCTGAAACAGTTATTAGCAGTGGTGGAAGAAGTACTCTGATCCTTTACTGAAGTAAAAGTACCAATACAGCAATGTAAAAATACTCCATTACAAGTAAAAGTCCTGCATGAAAAATCCTACTTAAGTAAAAGTACATAAGTATTAGCAACAAAATGTAGTTAAAGTATTAAAGTAAAAGTAGTGGTTTGGTCCCTCTGACTGATATTTTATTATATATGACATCATTAGATTATTAATACTGAAGCATCAGTGTGTAAGCAGCATGTTACTGTTGTAGCTGCTGGAGGTGGAGCTAGTTTGAACTACTTTATATACAGTTAGCTAGTTTAGTCCAGTGGTTCCCAACCTAGGGGTCGGGACCCTCCAAAGGGTCACCGGATAAAACTGAGGGGTCGTGAGATGATTAATGGGAGAGGAAAGAAGAAAAAACAAAGTTCTGATACACAAATCTGTTTTCAGTTTTTGGACTTTTTCTCTAATCTTTGATTTTTGCTGAAATATTGGATCATGTGAACATTTATTGAAATGAAACCATGTGAGGTTTAGAGGGAAAAATCACTATTTGGTGGAGCTGTTAACAACTCATAGACATCTGAAATGTGACCCGACTACACACTGCTTTTTGTAAGACGCCAAAAGCCAAAAAGGTTGGAAACCACTGGTTTCATCTTTAACAATGTGTTGTATTTTAAAAGCTTGTTATATTATCCATTGTGTCAAATCTCCATCTGAAAAGCATCAAATGGAAATACTCAAGTAAAGTACAAGTATCTCAAAATTGTACTTAAGTACAGTACTTGAGTAAATGTACTTAGTTACTTTCCACCACTGGTTATTAGGTGGCGGTGCATTGATTCCCAATAGGAAACAGCAGCACAACACACTCAAATGGGACAAAAGCAAGTAGGTTCTTGGAAATGTTGACTTTTTTAGGTTCTGAATACATCAATTTGAGCATTATTAATGTTCCTACGAGTGTCTTACACTAAGCTACATTTTAAAATAAAATGTAATTTACCAAAAATCGGCAAGGGAATTTCCACCGGTGATGGATTCAGTACATTGCCGATCCCCAATGAATTTGCCCAACTCTATCTGCTGCCAGCTAATTTATCTGGGAGGATTTTTGCAGGTTGAGGATTACATTGCTTCTCATCTTAATCTATCCCTTGGACAGTAGACTCATTACAGTAACATGCCTTTCCTATTTCTCAGTCTCAGAAAAAAAAAAGACATTTTGCTCTTGTTGTTCCTGATCTGTCTGTGCTCCCCAGTCAGGTCTGATCAATAATCTGCAGTCTGTGCTCCTCGCTCATGTCTGCTGTATCTTTGCTCTCCAGTCGGGTCTGATTCGCGTGTCGGAGGAGGAGTACTTCATCACCCCGCTGCCCCAGCACCTGGCCGCCCAGCACAACTACAGCGCCCCCGGTGGCCACCACCCGCACGTAGTCTACAAACGCTCAGCCGAACACATCGTCCACGGCGGATCTGGCAACCCGTCGAGCCGCAGTTCTTCCAGACCTGGCAACCCGTACCTTCATCAGCATGATCATCATCATCATCAGCAGCAGCAGCAGCACCATGACTACCAACATGGGAAGCTGCAGAGGCAACACTTCTGTGGACGCCGCAAGCAATGTATGTAAGGGACCTTTCTTATCCTTATACTGCATATATTATTATATACATTATACTGCATTAGCCGATAGATGCATTCTTCACTTTAAGAACTGAACTTACAATCAACATCACTGCTTTATGAAAAAAACATACTAATTTCTGTGATCAACATGTTGTTATTATATATACATAGTATTGTGTTTGACCGATATGCTTTTTCTAAGGTGGAAACTGATAGCAATACTTTTAGACTGAAGTCCCAGATAGCCAATCATTTTATGCTAATATTCTTTAAATTTGATCGTTTTCATGCAAAGAATTGCAAGTATTCAGTGTTTCCCCCAGAATGTTATTCTTGTCAGTAAGACCATCATGTGACACTAAAACTCTCCACTGAAACCCAGACTAATGAAATTCTTTTTGGGTTAGCGGCTCTTTAATTCACCTATTCAGTGGTAGAGAAACTCTGGGAAACATTAGGCCTTTAAAGGAAGAATTAATAACAAAAATCATAATTGAACAATTAAATGAATAGATAAAATGTGCAAAAAAATGAAATGTTATTGCAGGTTTTCCATACTGTTTTTCTGTAGCTGAAGGATGAACCTCCATCATATCAGAGCTGGATGACATGACTGGCCGATATCTGACATTTAATAAGTAAGGGATAATGTACAGCGAGCGGGTCATTACTGCGAAATAAACCCCGACAGGGTGATGCAGGTCTTGAATTACAAGGCTACTTACTAAAGAAATCAATCATTTGACACAAAATATTGATTTAAAAATGATTTTATTGTTTCCGCTACAAAAAATAGTCTGTTAGATTCTACGCTTGGAACTGCGTCCATAGCAGCGTAAACTCTGTTGCCTTCTTACCTTCTTTACTGGGGACAGTTCAGCTGTTAACCATGAATCGAACGTTACGCGCTCTCCAAATATAATAAAATTAATATTAGAAAAATCTTCCATGGTGCTTTCTGATGGAGTAACGGAAAGCTAACGTTTTTTTGCCACAGGGTGTCGCGAATGAGCTGACGTTGTTAAATTGAAATTAACTGTTAAATTTACCGGACTTCTTTCTGCGGATTGATATGATTGGACGTGGTCCTCCAGAGTCTATGATCAGAACTGTGTCCATAGCAACGGCCTGTTATTCATAGCAGTGGTCTGCTATTCAGAAATAACAGAATGCTGTAATTGACCAATCAGAATCGAGTATTCAACAAAGCTGTGTATAAATAATAAAAGCCCAATATTGGCCTGATATATTGGCAAACTAATATCTCAGTCTTACCCTAATACAGTAAAATAAACAGCATTACCACTGTGTTATTACACTATTAGTGTAATAATACGAATGTTGTCAAATCTTATGTTTCAGATAGTAAACCACTGCAGTCTCTTGACATGCACACATGTTCACCATGAAGTTCCATTTCTGTGTTAAATGTTCAGTGTCTGAGTCTGTTGCAGTGGGCCTACACTGAGCTGAGGCCATCCAAGCAGACCCACTGTAGTGTTATCTTCCCTTTCTAGTGTTGAGAGGTAGGAAGCAGCGTGGGGAGTGCGTTTCCTGGCCTTTCAGCGCCCCAGCCGCTACTCTTATCACCAGGCACGGGCCAGGAAAAAGGCCGACCATTCATTTGACCCTCATTCCCAAGCTCTCTCTCTCTCTCTCTCTCTCTCTCTCTCTCTCTCTCTCTCTCCCTCCCATCCCGTAGACGCTCCCAAGCCTCCCGCCGAGGATCGTTTCGTCATGCCCGACGAGTTCGAGACGCCCGGACGCGGGGAGGGGGCCGGAAGGGTCAAGCGGTCGCCCATCAACTCCAACAGGGTGGGGGCGCTGAACGTGGAGACCCTGGTGGTGGCCGACAGGAAGATGCTGGAGAAGCACGGCAGGGACAACGTCACCACCTACGTCCTCACCGTCATGAACATGGTGCGGCTGGGGGAAAGGGGAAGGGAAGGGAATATTAGATTCAGAACTAGGGACGGGAGGATATGTTTATCTCACGATTCGATTCACAATTTGATACGACCACGATACGATGTAATAAATAAAGTTTATTTCTGAGCCACAAATCTTTCTAGCAATGCCATTAGGGCTGGGCAATATATCGATATTATATCGATATCGTGATACTACACTTTGAGAACCACTGCTTTACAGTTTAAGTCATAGGTATTCCCTCATTCTCAATACATTGACCAGAATTAGGGCTGGGCAATATATTATATCGATATCGTGATATGAGACTAGGTATCGTCTTAGATTTTGGATATCGTAATATGGTGATATGGCATAAGTGTCTTTTCCTGGTTTTAAAGGCTGCATTACAGTAAAGTGATGTCATTTTCTGAACTTACCAGACTGTTCTAGCTGTTCTATTGTTTGCCTTTACCCACTTAGTCATCATATCCACATTACTGATGATTATTTATCCAAAATCTCATTGCGTAAATATTTTGCGAAAGCACCAATAGTCATCCCTACAATATTGTCGCGATATCGATATCGAGGTATTTGGTCAAAAATATTGTGATATTTGATTTTGTCCATATCGCCCAGCCCTAAATGCCATTGGCTTGCTAGAATGTAAACAACAATTTAAAAATGTGCAAATAATATAATTTGGATGGAGAGCTTGTGAAATTGTGATGGTCAGGCGTCATTTGTGATTACTACAGCAGAATAATATGGAGCTACTAACGCAATTCGTTTTTCTGCCCCACGATACGTATTGTCACATTTTTGTATCGCTATATCTTGAATTTCGATATATCGTCCCATCCCTATTCGGCCCTATTTCCAAAAACTGTCTTCTGCTCTTTTGCAGGTATCCAGTCTTTTCAAAGACGGCACCATTGGCACGGACATCAACATCGTGGTGGTTAGCTTGTTACTCCTGGAGCAAGACCCGGTGAGTGGATTCAGACTCTGATCCTACACCCAGGGTTCCTACACATTTTCAATTAAAAAATTCCATACTTTTTCCAGACCTTGATTTGTTTTTCAGATTTTGTGTGGTGTTCAATATGATTTACACAGATAGACATCTTGCCCCTGCTAACTAGGTCATATCACTGTATAGATGAAGATTGTTCTTCACAGAGACAAATATCAGAATATGTGAGATGATTGGCAGGGTTCCTACACGGTTTCCATTTTAAAATTCCATATTTTTCCCAGACCCTATGTTCTTGACCGGATTTGATTTTGGTGGGTATTTGATATAATGCATGCTGACAGCGGCTGGGTAATAAGAGCGTCCCTCTATCTGAACATTATTCTTCACATCAACAAAAACCGTGGACTCAAAGTGGCTCTACAACAACATAAAAGCTAGAATTATGTGTGTATCGGACCTGAACCGCAACATTTTCCATACTTTTCCAGACATTTTTTTCAAATTCCCAAACTATTCAAGACCTGGAAATGATCAAATTCATTTTTAATACTTTTCCAGACTTTCCAGACCTGCATAGGAACCCTGCACACCACTTTACACCACAAAGATTTAGCATTGGCTGATGTTGCTACAACACATGCTTCTACAACAAGCCATCCATATATTCATTCATTCATTTATCCACTCACCTGTTTGCTCACTTGTCCCTTCATTGATTGATTCTTTCCTTCACTGACTGATTGATCTCTCTCTCTCTCTCTCTCTCTCTCTCTCTCTCTCTCTCTCTCTCTCTCTCTCTCTCTCTCTCCCCCCCAGCTGGGCCTCACCATTAACCACCATGCGGACCAGTCCCTCAACAGCTTCTGTCAGTGGCAGTCGGGGCTGGTGGGAAAGGGCGGCAAACGGCACGACCACGCCGTTCTCCTCACCGGACTAGACATCTGCTCCTGGAAGAACGAGCCGTGTGACACGCTGGGTAAGGCGGCGCTCGGCGCCAGGCTGCCGACTGTGCAGCCAGATGGGGGGGGGGGGGGGGGGGGTGACATTTCATCGACCGAGCTTCCGGTGTGATTGATTGGGTTTCATGAGAAATGCTCACCGAGGTATAGTGAGATTTGGGAGCTGGCTGCAGTGGTTGGAACCCTTGCATGGCATGTACACTGTACTTTTAGGCAGGTAAACAGCTGCGACAGTGTGAGTACAACAGCAGCTTGTAGATCTAGTGGATGTGTAGGTGTTGCAAGAAGGGAAGGTTAGGCTGAGTCAAGCAGAAGGGATACTAACTGCACAGTGGCGACTATTTACCATTTGACCCAAAATAAAATGTAATTGTATAATTTACACATTGTTATTTCCCGAGTCAGTATGCCTTCTGGATATATACTGTATATATATGTAGTGTAATGCAAGGGTGGAAAAAGTACCAAAATGTCCTACTCAAGTAAAAGTATTGTTACTTTGCTGAAGTTTTACTTAAGTAGAGGTAAAATTACTGATGATAAAATCTACTTAACTTTTACACATAGTAAAAGTTACCAAGTTGATGTCATATTTTTTCCATGCTACTTCTAAAGGAATGAGAGGACAGGCTTCAAACTACATTCTGTTAACTGGAAAAACTCTACAAAATAACTTTACAAAATAAAGTGAAGCCAGATTACTCTTCTCTTCTCAGCTGGCTGACCGTTCACTTTGAACGGCTGGAACTGTCCAGTTTCTGATATAATGCTTATGGAGATCTTACAAAATCTGTACTCTGTAATGGCTGAGATTTAAAATGTAGCATAGCAAATGAAGTACAACAGTTACGTCAAAACATACTTAAGTAAAAGTAAAATTACTGATTTCAAAAAACACTCTAAAAAGTGCAATCACAAGCAAAAGCTTCTCAGTTGCGGTAGTGAGAGAAATTGTAACTGTTTACTTCCACCCTTGGCGTAATGGACCTAGTAATGAGGGAGGAGAGCTAGGAGGGAGGGCCTGGTTTACCTAGGTAATGTTTTCCATGTCAGTGAGTGAGTTCACAGTTATTTCTGACCCAGATTTCGTCAGTGTAGTTTAACATGTTTAACTGCCGACTCCCTTTGTCATGGTCACAGTCATAAAGTATATTGATGCGTCCACTGTAGGTGCTCTTTGTTCCTTTGGCCCATCTGGGGAAAGTGCTGGCATGAGAAATGTAAATGACAGCGACCAGCAGACATTTTCATCCACTTGTCAGATAAAAACGGGCTGCGGAGGCTCCTAATCCCACATTTAGGATCAGCTGTCTCCCTGCTAATGCCATCAGCCCCACTGTGAGCACTAAACTGACCGGAGATCAGTGTCTAGGAACAACCTCGGCGATAAGTAGGCCGGGGCTTCTGAGGTAGCAGATTGCGACGGGTGGGAAATCCCCCCTCTTTAGAGTTGAAGCACACATGGAGGCACACTCATGCATATGTGTGTGTGTGTGTGTGTGTGTGTGTGTGTGTGTGTGTGTGTGTGTACGAACATATGTGACAGGCATTTGTTGTCTGCCAAGTCTTCCAGAGGTTTCAAACCACAAGAACGTGCTCAGAGACTCAGAAGAGAGAGAGAGAGAGAGAGAGAGAGAGAGACAGAGAGAGAGACAGGCAGAGAGAGAGAGAGAGAGAGAGACAGAGAGAGAGACAGACAGAGAGAGAGAGAGAGAGAGAGAGAGAAAGGCCTTGGTGTGATTATGCTCTTTGTAACACAGTATCACATTTACAGTAATAACCCTGAGTCGCTCTCCCTGGGCGGCTTTTGCACATCTGAAGTTGGTCCTGATTAGCTAACATTTTCATAAGTGCATATCCGTGAGCGGCTATGATATGGAGTATAGACCCATAACTCTGTCTGTGACAAGTTATTTTGTGTTTCAACATAATGTATAACACAATACAGGTGTTGTCACTGACATATCTTTCTGTTTCTGTTGTCAGACGACTGCGCAAGTCACTGTGATCGAGGGTCACAAAATGCTAACAGGCTAACAAAGGCTAACACTAATTTCTGGACTGTTAGCATGTTGTGACCCGCGATAAATCACTTTTTTTTATAGTGTTGCAGTCGTCTGACAACAGAAACAGAAAGATATGTCAGTGACAACACCTGTATTGTGTTAAACATTATGTTGAAACACAGAATAAGTGATCACAGACAGAGTTATGGGCGACAGAAAGTTGGCTTTTTAGCATTGCTGGCAATTGCGAGAACCGAGCTATACCCTGTGGAAGTATGGCAGCCATGTTTATTCTCTGTACCTCATGCTTTACCTCGGAAGTCGGAAGTCGGAGTGTGAGGTTCTTCCGACTTTCCGAGTCTGAAATCCGACTTCCCAGTTCAAGTGGAACGTACCATCATTACCTACCTGACCTCACTTCTCTGTCTCTGCGCAGGCTTTGCCCCCATCAGCGGCATGTGCAGTAAGTACAGGAGTTGCACCATCAACGAGGACACAGGACTCGGACTGGCTTTCACCATCGCCCACGAGTCGGGACACAAGTATGTTGCACCCAAAAACTGTATCATGACAAGCTTGTAACAACTCACTTGACTGGCCTCTTCATGAGCGATGACGGGGACTGCAATATGTTTTTTGATGAAACATTAAGGATTATGCTTCAGTTAAGGACACCATATCACTTATATCACAGTAGCAGAGATGGGGACTCGAGTCACATGATTTGGACTCAAGTCAGACTCAAGCCACAAGTTGAATTGCTTGAGACTTGACTTGACTTGGGTTCTGGTGACTTGGGACTTGACTTTGACTTGACTTGAAAAGGTTTCTAAAGTCTTGTGTGATTCCACCAGACAACTAAATTTCATTTCTGCTCTCTGAATTTGTATGGAATGATTGAATTTATTGAAGTTGAAACTGATTCTAGAAATCAAACTCATGATGCTCTTAAAATGTTTTTCTTCTAGATATTTAGTTTTCTTTAAGATATTAAATTGATACTGGACTCTTGATTTGTTCTGACTTGACTTGGTGTTCTACATTTAGACTTGAGACTTGACATTAATGACATGGACTCGACTTGGACTTGACTTGGTATTCTACATTTAGACTTGGGACTTGACTTGAGACTTGTGCCTCAAGACTTGAGACTTGGGACTCGAGCAAAGTCGACTTCGTCCCATCTCTGCACAGTAGTAAAGCTGCTTTCCCTGTCAAACTTGACAATAGCAGCAATTGCAGTACACTGGTATCGTTTCACTGTGCTGCAGCACTTCTCATAAATCATCCATACATCAGAGCGACATTCTGCCCATAGACTTGATGAGAGATGAAACAAAGTGTTTCATTTCATTTTTGTGCTGCACCAGTCTCCTTCTTCCTCCAAGCTGTATTTTATAGGCTTAGAGCTGTGTGTGGGCATAATGAATCTATATCAAATGAAATAAATGTGGGCTGATTTAAAGAAACAAATAACACTGTGGAATAATAGCATTACGTTAGAGCACTACTTCATCCTCTCCGTGACAGTTTATGAGAGAATAATGGAAACCGCCACGGGCCAGACGGCGCTGTGTTTGTGTTTACACGTTTCCATTGAGATAGGTGGCCGTTCGGTTTTGATATTTGTTAGATTTTTCATGTTGCGGTAACGCTTTTCGGTCTGCCTGGCAGCCTCTCAACACAAACTGGGAACAACCTGTTTTCCTTAATTCGCCCAGCTGCTAACATGTCAGAGTATCCGTAATCTGCAATATCTTAATGACTTTAGCCAACCGCATAGGAAGCATGCCCAGAAAAATGCAGACTCAAAATTGCTTGCAGGCCAAAAACTGTTAATCACTGACAAATTGAGAAAGATGTAATCGCTAAACACATGACACGGTCTTGAAAAGGGGAGGGCAGGGAATTGTAGTTATGTGCAGCAGCAAGCTAGTTCTCTTTTTAGACCAAGAGTGAGATTTTGTGAGGAATCAATGCACCACAACCTGCACAAAGATCTATTTGTATGTGTACTGTATATGTGTGTGTATGTAGGCTATATATGTATATATATATATATATATGTGTGTGTGCAGTGCGTGTATGTGTAGGTGTATATATATATATATATATGTATGCATATTATACCCCCCTTCTTTTTTTTTTTCTTTTTTTTCTTTTTTTTTTTATATTTATTTATATATTTTGCCTTTATTATTGTTGCACTTTACCGTGTTCTGTCAATAAGTAATACCTAGGACAATCTCAATATGTTTCTGATATCTATTCCCATGGACTATGTACTACAGTTATACATTTACTACTTAATTAACCCAGCCTAATTATGTAAATGTTCTCATTAACATACTATAGATGTTTTATAGATAACAGGCCAAACAATGTTGTACTATTGATAACTTGACACTCACATACACAAAACTTGTGCATCTAAATTTATTCATTTATTTATTTATTTATTCATTTAGTTTTTTTTTAAGAAGCCTGAGAGGGGGAATGGGGAAGGGGAAAGATAGCAGCCAAAGTCATGTATGGATGAATCAATAAAAAATTGGTCACAAAAAAAAGATCTAGTTTTATGATCAAGATCTATAGTAATGTCCAGTGATGTCGTGTAAAATAAAAATGTGGGAAAATGCTGAGCTCCAGTGGTTCTCAAAGTGGGGTCCGGGGTCTACCAGGGGTCCTCGAGGGGGTTCCAGGGGGTCCCCAGCAAACTGATGAATTGTTAAACTTCAGCATTATTTCATTTACAAGAAGTGAACACAATTATAGAATGTAGAAGTGTTTTGATCATAGTGTCTCTGTTGTCTCTCTGCCTACAATACAGACAGTCATGGAACTCTGGACAAAATCATATCTGACAATATAAAATATTCTCAGATTTGGGTCCAAGAGAAAATATCTCATCAAATGGGGGTCTTTGGCCCTAATGTGGACTAAATTAGATTTTCTTTTTAGATTTTTTCCTCTTCTATCTCCATCTCTTTTCCCCAGCTTCGGGATGATCCATGACGGGGAGGGGAACCCTTGCCGTAAGACGGAGGGGAACATCATGTCGCCCACTCTGGCCGGAAACAACGGGGTCTTCTCCTGGTCGACCTGCAGCCGACAGTACCTCAGCCGCTTCCTCGGGTTGGTCTCACATACACACACACACACACACACACACACACAGTTGAACTTGTGTTTCAGTCGTTGCGGTGTCCCTGACTGATAAGGGCGGCTTGTTGTGTTTGCCAGGACGGCCCAGGCGTCCTGCTTGGTGGACGAGCCCAAGCAGCTGGGACAGTATAAGTACCCGGAGCAGCTTCCGGGACAGCTGTACGACGCAGACACCCAGTGCAAGTGGCAGTTCGGCTCCAAGGCCAAACTCTGCAACCTGGATTTCGTCAAGGTGAGATATATATATACAGTATATCCTTTATTTAACCAGGTAAAAGTCTCACTGAGATTAAAATCTCTTTTTCAAGAGTGACCTGGCCAAGAGAGCATTGTTACAACAATAGACACAAACAATACAAACAGACAAATACAACTGTCACACACTACAAACGAGAGAACACAGTATCCAGTTAATATGCAATACAAGGCCAAGGACAAAAATCCAGTTATGATGCCTAAACAAATACAATTTTCTAAAACGATTTCAGTCAAGATTTAGGAGCAATCACATTGACCAAGAGTACTATTTTCTCAATCCTTTAAAATTGATTGAAATTCTCCCATAGTAATCAGCTCTGACAATTTCAGGTCCTTCTGTACATTATTCCAGGAAGAAGGGGCAGCGTGTTGAAAAGCTTTTTTTGCCTAATTCTGTTCTAACTCTGGGGACCAACATCTGTAGAACATCTTGAGAGCGCAGGCCATATTGATTTTGGTTTTTACACATGTATGTACACAGATAAGGAGGAACCAGCCCAAGGAGAGATTTATATATAAAAGCCAACCAATGTGAAAGAGATGGACACTTAGCAGCAGCATACAGAGTACAGTGGTGTAGGAGATTGCCACAGCCAGTAATAAAACGTAAAGCACAATGGTATACGTATCCAACTTCTTTAGGCACAGGTCAGGTGCATTCATAAAGAGCAGATCACCACAGTCCAATAAAGGTAAAAAAAGTTCCCGAAATCAAGTGTTTCCTTTCCTGTGAGATATTCACGTTTGTTCTTGTTTTATTTACACTGCAAAAAAAATGACAAGCTGTCCAGTGATCTTGTTTCCAGACCTGTCCAGCTTATTTTGTGTTTTATAGTTTTAGTCAAATTCTCTCACTGCACTGGCAGATAATCTTGCTGGTTTCAATAGATTTCACTTGACATGCCACTTCTTTCAAGAAATCATCTTAAAACAATGAAGAAAATCATGAAACAAGAAGCTTTCTCCAAGACAGTTTCACTTTTACCAAGTAAAAGTGCTGTTTTTATCCACCTTTAACATGACTGTGCTCATACTGAACCTGTATCATCTAGTATTGGATTTTGTCCACTCATGTTGTTTAACTGTATTGGATATGCTTTTTATCACAATGATGCTTTTAACTATTGAATGTTATATTATTCTAGGACGCCTAACAACATCAGGCAAAGGGACTGCCCATGAAAACTAGCCTTTGGCTAACTTGGGTACTAATGTACATTGTCACTTTTCAAAGAAAATAAATTGAAATTGAAAGTAAATGTCCTGAAACAAGTTACATTCTCCTGAAAAAAGGCCTAATTTGTTGAAACCGGTAAAACGATCTGCCAGTGCAGTGAGATGATTTGACTAAAACAAAATCTTAAAATAAGCTTGATATGTCCAGATACAAGCTACAACAACTGAACAAGGCTGTCAGTTTTTGCAGTGTGCTTCATAGTGACATTTTAATGAATGGGTTTAAATGGGGTCATTTGATAGTTGCCCAGGCCCAAGAAAAAAAAAAGGAAAGCTGCAGTGAAAAGAAAAACAAAGCACTGTGTTTTGCCTTCATTTTGCTTCTGGTTTTACATGTGTGTGTGTTCCCTTGCCCGAACTAAAACCCACTGGATGCAGCTTTAATGAGAAGGCCGACCCTGGTCATATAGGGGCCGGTGTGTTTTACAGCGCTAACGAGGCAGTGCTAAACCTGCACTTGATTCATTTGCATGATCTTTGTAGGACGACCTATTCTCTGCCCCGAACCCCCACATTTAACCCTCCATTAAAAGCATTCCAACTCGTGAATGAACCCCCTCCTTTTAAGCTAAATGGTCTTCGTATAAGCCTTTATTATAGGTGCATTCATTTAGACGCACATTCACATGTTAATCCTGTGTAGATTAGCCTGGGGTCTCCTCTAAGAGGTTGTGCTTGCTGGGAAATAGTCTATATGACGGATTAGTACACATGGCCTAGCCTGGGCTATTCACCGCCTCCCTAAATCCTTGCTATGTTTCCCTGACAGTAGATCAAATAGTACATCTACGTTTCTTAGGCTTCTATGCGAGTCTGTGGTTGGGAAATGAACCCACACGCTGATTAACAGTGGATTCGGGGAGTTCATTTCACACGTTTTTTCTCTCGTTTTGTCCCTGATGGGCTCATGTAGACTGATTCGCGGAATGCCGGTGCGGCTGTGAACCACCTGCATGGTGTCAGGGTGGCAGATTAGCACGGGGACACAGATTCAAACACACACACACACACACACACACACACTTGGGTTCTGTCTCTCTCACTCTCCCTCCTCTCTGGTTTCCCTCTCCCCTTGCCAGATGCAATCGGGCGGGTTGCCAGCCTCCGCCGCCCGTCTCCCGAACCCCTGTTCTCCCCGTGCACTCGCTCACTCCGTCTCTGTATTGTTGGGGACAAATGGCACATACAATTATAGCCCGTTTCATTAAGGGAAGCACAGTGATTCGATTTGACACCCGGGCTTTGTGGAGCGGCTTATTGCCGGTTATCGTGGCGGTGGGGGCTGTCGACCGGCGCGATGGTGGTCCCGGCGAGGGGCAGGTGCTGGAGGGTCAGAGCTTTTTTTTTTTTTTATGAAAGGGGGGCGGGGGGGCGGAGAGAGACGGGGGCGGCGGAGAGGCCCAAAGGGGAGCGTAGCTTAGCATGAAGTGAGATTTCGACCCCTGGGAATCGATTCAGTTTGGGAACGGGAATCAATCTATTTAGATCATCTGGGAATATGTGAATATCTCATTGGAGTCCATTTATTTTCAACTGTGTCGACTCAGTAAAATCATCATATGGACTTCTATTCTCTGTCGTTTTTCAATAGATCAGGTATAGCGGTGAGATTGAAACCTATGATTAGAATAGTCATTATTAATGTTCTCTAAATGGGATAATTCCTTTTGAAGTCAGTGATAGTGAAATTAAACAATCGCTCAATTCACTGAGGACCCAGTGGAACCCCTTCAAGGACCCCTGGGGGTGCCTGGACCCCACTTTGAGAACCGCTGCTTTACAGTTTAAGTCATAGGTATTCCCTCGTTCTCAATAAATTGACCAGAATTAGAGCTGGGCAATATATTGATATTATATCGATATCGTGATATGAGACTAGATATCGTCTTAGATTTTGGATATCATAATATCGTGATATGGTATAAGTGTCTTTTCCTGGTTTTAAAGGCTGCATTACAGTAAAGTGATGTCATTTTCTGAACTTACCAGACTGTTCTAGCTGTTCTATTGTTTGCCTTTACCCACTTAGTCATTATATCCACATTACTGATGATTATTTATAAAAAATCTCATTGTGTAAATATTTTGTGAAAGCACCAATAGTCATCCCTACAATATTGTCGCAATATCGATATCGAGGTATTTGGTCAAAAATATTGTGATATTTGATTTTGTCCATATCGCCCAGCCCTAACCTGAATAGGAATTAACACCCGCTCTGTTGTGATGTTAATGTCCAGCATCTGATAGACATCTCATCCATCATATACTGTGTGTGTGTGTGCGTTTGATTTGTTCCACAGGACATCTGCAAGTCGCTGTGGTGCCACCGCACGGGGCACCGCTGTGAGACCAAGTTCATGCCGGCTGCTGAAGGCACCAGCTGTGGTCCTGACATGGTGAGGAAGGCTCTGCTTATTCTTATGAAGAACACCAGCAGTGAGTCCACCATTCAGTTGACTGCCACTAGCCTCACTGATGAGCTAATTAGGCATAATACGTACATTTCTCATGATACGTATGGACATAACGGTGTGTAATATGGCCTGTATAGGAACAAGCACAACAGACAAAAGAAGCAAGAGGAAGAACACAGAAAGAAAAACACTTTGCTGAAGTTTTACTTAAGTAGATGTAAAGTTATTGGTGTGAAAATCTGCTTAAGTAAAAGTAAAACGCGTCTCATTTAAAATGTATTGAGTAAAGTTACCGAGTTATATTTTACAAAAGAGAACATTGTTAGATGTGATATTTTCCATGCAATTCTAAAAGGCTGAGAGGACAGAGTTCAAACTAGATTCTTAAAATTACAAAACTTTACAAAATAAAGTAAAGCCAGATTACTCTTCTCAGCTGACTGACCGTTCACTGTGAATGGCTCCACATTTGGCCAGTTTACAACTGTCCAGTGTCTGATGCAGTGCTTATGGAAATCTTACAAAATCTGTACTCTGTAATGAATGTGATTTAAAATGTAGCATAGCAAATGAAGTACAATATTTCAGTCAAAACAGGCAAAATTGCTTGTTAAAAATACTCAAAAAAGTACAATAACACGAAAAAACTACTCAATTTACAGTAACGCCATATTGTAATTGCAGTAGTGTTGTAGTGTCATTGTAATTTGTTACTTCCACCCTTGCTGACAATCACACACACACACACACACACACACACACACACACACACACACACCTGCGGAAGCATTTTGTGTGAAGTGTCCCATGCGGACGCAGCGCTGCTGTACTTCTTTACATAGCGAAAGATGATATTTAGAGAGGGAGAGAGGTGGTGATGTGTGTGAGTGCAGGGTTTGGCATGGGTAGGCCCAGGTGTGGTGCTCAGTGTGTGTGTGTGTGTGTGTGTGTGTGTGTGTGTGTGTGTGTATTTTGGCTCCAGCTAGAGAGCCTGGTTGTCCAGGTGTGGCGCTGGGCAGTTGTCCAAACCAGGAACCTCAGGCAAGACGCCCAGCCGCCAGCGCTCCAGTACTGATATGAGCGCTATTTTTCACGTTTCTTTTTTTCTTTTCCTCTCTCTCTCTCTCTCTCTCTCTCTTCTCTCTCTCTCTCTGTATTTCAGTGGTGTCGGCGGGGTCAGTGTGTTAAATACGGGGAGCACGGTCCCAGGGCGGTCCATGGCCAGTGGTCGGGCTGGTCCCAGTGGTCCGACTGCTCCAGGACCTGCGGGGGCGGGGTCATGTACAGGGAGCGCTCCTGCACTAGCCCAAGGTAAACACACACACACACACACACACACACACACACACACACACACTCACCCACGTCTTCTACGGGCCAAACGCCTCGACCTTCTCATTCCTCGCCCTCACCTCTTTTCATAATGCTACTGCATATATTTACACAGTCAAACACTCACAGACAGACTATATTAAAGAGGCACACACTCTCCTTCTCAGCTTTGTGTGATTCATGTTGTCATATTGGGCGCTTCTGCATTGAAAATGTGCTGCTGCAGTTTGGTTCCAGAAAGCAATTCTTGAAGGCTGCATGTCCCCAAATCCTTCCTCTCTGAGCACCTGAAAGCACCGTCTGCCAGGTAGCTGTCAGTACACACACACACACACACACACACACACACACACACACACACACACACACACACACAGTGCTCTCATCAGTCAGGCTGACAGTCCAGACAGACAGACTATCTCTCCCGGTGCTCCAGACAAGCCAAACCTCCTAATAGTATGTTCTTTTCTCTGCAAGCTGCCAAGACGGTCAGGAAAGCGTCCTCTGCTGCAGCTCACTCACACCGACATTATTCTCAGACACAGATCCCACCGCGCATATTTGTCTGTGAAGTGGCGTGTGCGTGTTATTACGCACACGTGAGACGGGTTTCTCTCCGTTTTAATGTTGTGCCACAGACGTACAGGCTCAATCCCTACTAATTATTCCCCATAGCAATTGTGAGATATGTTTGATGTTTTTGAGCCCATGTGTCCCCTACATATATTACTACTACTACTATATATATACCGCATTTCCTCTAATAGTGGCCAGTAGTCAATTAAAAGCTGGGTCTCCGATAATGGCCGGGGGCCGTGGTCGACATGAACAAATAAAGGCCGGCCCCAAATACAGGCCGGGGAAAAAAACACAGGAAAAAACAACAGTCGATACCGGTAAACTCCTGGTGCCTGTTATATAATGTAACTGTAGTTTGTAGTAACGTACAAGTGCCACAAGATGGCTGGAGCGTGCCGTCGTCGATTACCGTAATTATCGGTAATGCATTGCAGTAACAAAAAAACGGCTACCTAATAGGGCTGAACGATTTTGAAAAAATATCTAATTGCGATTATTTTGACTGATATTGCAATTGCGATATGATTTGCGATATTAGAGGGAATGATCATTTTTACATCATTATTCTCATTTTCATTGAAAAACGTATTAAAATGATTATGGTGTGATTTTTGCGGGGATCTGTACCAAACAAAGATGTTTTCTTAAGTCTGTAGAATATGATGTGTAGGCCAGGACATCTCTGCAGCACCACAATATTTACTTTAAAATGGTATTTTGACACATTTTGCCTTTAACAAATATTGCGCCTCCTGCGATTTGAAAATTGCAGTAGGCCATATTGCAATTTCAATAAAATTTTGATTAATTGTTCAGCCCTACTACCTAACGAACCCCAACAGAAGCAGATCAGAAAACAAGGAGGCTTCGTACTAAAATATGAGCAAATATACTTATCAAACAGAGGGAATTAGAAATAAAGGCCTGTCTCTAATATAAGCCTGCTTTCAATAAAGGCCTGGTACCCTCTGCAGTTGAGGTAAATAAAGGCCTGAGCCAATATTAGAGGAAATACGGTATTTAAATCAGGAGAGACTATGTTGAATGCTCAAATGAGAACTTTATTTAGAAGCGAAACATGATGGAAACGTTGGCGTAAGCGACATGGAGGAACTCCTCCCATTCGTGAACTTAGGAGTACATCTGGGATGGATGTAGGAATTAGGAAGCCCCGCCCCCCCGGGGAGTTCCTCTGGAGCCTGGACATTGGTGGTGATGGGGTGGAGGAGGGGGGGCGGAGCTAAGCACGGCGACTGGAATGACAGCAGCATACAGCATAGATCTGTGAGTAGCATAGTAGGTGACGTGTTTATACTCCCGTCACGACGATTGGCTCTCTGAAAAACAGAGGGAAGTGACGGCTAACTCTGATTGGTTCTCTGGAAAAAAGAAGTGTTCACCAACTCTAACTGGGTAAAGAGAAAGCATGAATGAAACTAGAGAGATGTGGGTGGATTTAGGTAGCCTTCCTGATTTAAATTACGTAAACTTCACTACTGCTAGCACTGAAGACTGACATCCCGTCACAGCTAAATGTGAGTTTTGAATAGATTTTGTAGTTTTAAAGTATTATTCATGTTTGTGTTGCTTGGAATGGTGAGTGTCTTATCCATGAAGAACATTTTTTATAGCAGTTTCCTCAGAACTGTAACACAGGAACACGGACGATGCGAATCCAATTACCGATCTTTTTTATTTTCCCTTTTGGGAGCCATTGCCAACAAAACCCAAAACAAATTCCTAGACAGCGCCTCTCATGTTCTTCTGTATGACACTAGTTAACGTTTCTATCCAACTGTCAAGCGGATTTCAAGCATACCTTTGAGATTTGCAAAAAAAAGAAATTATGAATTAGAGGTACCCTTCCATCAGCTGAAAAATTGAGAAAAAGTCTTGTAAGAATTGATTAGTATCGGACAAAAAAACTATTCTAATACACCAACTAATGGACATACAATCACGCCTTGAACATGGGAACAACAGCCCATATGAAATGTCTGGGTTGTGATGGACAGATATTCGACAAATGCGTTTCCAATGCAACACAGACACACACACACCCATACACACACACACACAGAGCCTTCCAGCAGGATCATGACTAATGGATAACATCCAAGGCCACTGCACCACTTTGATTGGTGGACAGATCTCAAACTTCATTGCCAGAATCTGGAGGATTCGCTGATTGGTTTGTATTGTACACCGTACTATTAATGATTGCCATCATTTAGGAATTAGTCATAGCAAGTTAGATCATAGTGGCATGTCATATCCAATGCAGGCTAGATTCTGTGGCCATGTCTTCAATGTATGCACACAACTTTGTGTGTTTCTGGGTGTTTATGTATGGGCTTGATGTTCATGCTATATACCAGGTTATTGGGGATACTGTCTCAATTAATGGTGTCTTTTAGCCGAGCAGTCACTATGTGGCTTGAATATCAACATGAGCTGATTCCATCTTTAAATCATATAGTCATTAATGATGCTTCCATGGTTGTTCAAATAAATAAGATACTCAGAGGAAAAAAGAAGTAAAAATCCACTCCAGAGGCACTCTCCTCTGTATAAAGTTATTATTATTATCTTCTTTTTCCCCTACATATGGACTTGCCATATTTCCAAGAAGCACATTTGAAGCCCATGCAGCGTTCCTCATCTGATCGACAAATCACTCGAAATCTACACAGAACCACTATAGCATACGTGACATGGCTAGAAATATAGCTATTAATGCATGAAAGACAGGCCGATTTCAGTGGGTGAATGATAAACTCATTCATTTGCAGAATGCGATGTTAGATGCTTGTCCATCCCGTTGAATATCTAAATTTGGGCACACTTCTGTCTGGCTTGCAAGGCTAAAAATGGAGCAGTTTAGAGAGGAGACTGAATGATGACTTAAATATCATAAGTCTTTGATCATTAATCTTTAATCATCATTCAGTCTCATCTCTCTCACTATTAGAATCTGTGCTAATTAAGCCCAGATTTGCTGCCCTAGTGCCATTTTCTATGACACTAGGGCTGGAAACATCTAAGAACAACTACATGGGACTTTTATCCCAATGTTAAGTGGCTTAATTGCTTAATTTTACATCTTTTTCTCATCATATCCATTCTATAATTGAGTCAGATATTGGAGGTTCGCTATTACAAAGTCCCACTGAATCGTCCTTTATTGCTCACTCAGCTGAGCAGCTGATGCGGTACCATCCTGTCCGTCGCGGCCGACTCTTCTCTTAATCCCTGCGAGGGATCAAAGGCAGAGACAGAGGCAGAGAAGCCCTCATATGATACACATTATACACCGTGACCAGCGGGCGATAAAGGGCCACGGAGCCCTCTAATCCAGG
>NW_027280322.1:0-2500 GCF_046629955.1 Centroberyx affinis | reverse complement strand
GGTTGTGAAACATAGGGACAGCCTCTTCTCCCAGCCTCCATGACAAATGACCATAAACTGCATTCATCTCCATTCTAATCTAGCACAGTGCCACTGTCCCGTCCTCTAGTGCGGTGGTTCTCAACGTGGGGTCCGGGGACCACCAGTGGTCCTTGAGGGGGTTCCTGGGGGTCCCCAGCAAATTGATGAATTGTTAAATTTTAGCATTATTTCATTTATTTCAGAAGTTAACACAACTAGAGAAGGTATCTATTTTGATCATAGTTTCTCTGTTATCTCTCTACCTACAATACAGAGAGTCATGGAATTCTGGACAAAATCATATCTAACAATAGAAATACTCTCAAATGGGGGTCCGTGGCCCTAATGTGGACTAAATTAGGGGTCCTCGATGTGAAAAAGGTTGAGAATCACTGCTCTAGTGTAGCCCCAGATCAGAAGGCCTCGACCGCAGCCACAGTGCACAGAGCGCTCCCCCGCCGGCCCGCCGTAAAGCAGTCTACCATATGTGCTGTGTTTGTCTGCTGCTAAGTCCTAATAGGATCAGGCTACGGAAACCTGGGCCCAAATCCCCCCCCCCTCCCCCTCGCCAAGGGAAGCAGGATCTACAGAGAGCAGATTTACACACACACACATACACACACACACACCTTGAATGGAGGTCCTCTTACCATCCATTCACTGTTTGACTGCGTCCAGGTCTGAATGGATCGGATGAAGAAGAATGAAGGAGACGCATTGAAGGAACACGCATTTTTGCTTTTGTTTGATTTCATTTCATGCAGACATGTTTAATAGTGTTGTATTGGTGAAGAAAAATCAAAAGAAATTTACCTCTGGTCGCTTTGTGTCCTAGGCTTATTGTTCTTCTTAGATTCTTCTGAGGCAATTCTTAAGTTTTTTTGGCGACGCTATTCATTATAACACTCAGTGAGCTGTTTTTATGGGACATATTTGATCAGCATGGTTCCACGCTCTGTGTGTGTGTGTGTGTGTTGGTGCTGATCATCGTAAATAGCTGGAGTCAATTTTCTCTGCTGGTGGTTGTGTTGGAATGCCTGGCATGAGTCTAGAAGGCCTGGGAAGTCTGACATGAAATTGTAATGTAAAGACTGCAGCTTGTCTTTTTATTTTCAACCGGTGGTGATTGTTCTATCATCTTGATGGTGTATTAAAGCACCATTAAATGTTTATGTTCTCACCTATTCCTGGCGTGATTGAAGAAGTCTTGACTTTGTTTTTGGCATGCTAACTTCTCAATGCTGCACACACACACACACACACACACACACTGGAGAGTCAGAGTTCTGATCAGAGTTCCTTTTTGAGAATGAGAGAGATCATATGGACAAGTGACGCTGGCCACTGACCCAAGATCAGCACTGCCGAGTCATGACATCTCTTGGCAAAGGCGACGTTAATTTGCTAGTGTAATTAGGCTGTCATAGAAGATCAAATGATAAAAAAATACCAGATTTTTAATTAAAATTTCAGTAGCCTAGGACTATTTTTTTTATATTTACTGCTATTTCTTCTAACTTCAGAATGTATTTTTTCCTTTAACCAATCACTATATTCTTAGTTTAAATCCTTTACTGTAATTTAGGTTTAAACCAATGACCTTAGTTTACTGAATTAGGGTTAAATTTGAATTGTGCAACACCAGATCCACCAGATGTATCAAATCAGTTGTATCAATAATCATGGAGAATACAGTAG
Organism: Centroberyx affinis; assembly: GCF_046629955.1. Lineage (NCBI taxonomy): Eukaryota > Metazoa > Chordata > Actinopteri > Beryciformes > Berycidae > Centroberyx > Centroberyx affinis. Next base: position 781 of record NW_027280322.1, on the reverse strand, counting down.
GTTACTTGGTGTGGTGCTATAAACCGTGATGTAGTTTGATAGCACACAGGTAGAAAAGAGTGAAGCGACCTGAACTGGCTTTTTGATGCATCAGCTACAGTGCTGCGGTCATAAAAGAAATGCAGAATATTTCAGATCTGTAAACCTCTCTTCCCTTTCCCTCCTCTTCCCCGTCTCCTGTGTTCCCTCCAGGCCGCAAAACACGGGAAATTTTGCCCGGGCTCCAGCCGTCTCAACCAGCTGTGCAACACTCGGCCGTGCCCCCCCGGCGCCGTGGACTTCCGGGCCCAGCAGTGCGCCGAGTACAACAGCAAACCCTTCAGGGGCTGGTACTACAAGTGAGAAGCCCTACACCAAAGTGGACGGTAGGTGGCCAGCTGGTTCACAGGCCACGCTCTGCGGGATTAGAGATGGGACAAGTACAGATTCTGTTCAGACAATGACTTGTGGAGACATTCAATAGGGCTGGGTGATATGGTTGAAATCAATATCATGATAATCATAAGGATTTTTATCAATATCAATATATATCACAATATGGTTCATGTATGCAAACTCACGTTAAATAATCGAATTAATGTTCATCTCATTGAACCGAATGGTAATGTTAGGTGTGATGTCAAACAAAACTGAAATATTCAAATAATATTCCTACCATACCTCATTTTATGAGAGTTTTAAAGTAAAATTTGCTTGTCATCATCAATTTAGACAGCAGAAATGTGTGTCACGATATTAAAATATCTTCATATCATCATGATATGATTCCACTGAAAGACGG
>NW_027280321.1:32500-44837 GCF_046629955.1 Centroberyx affinis | reverse complement strand
CACCCTCAAAACACACACACACACACACACACACACACACACACACACACACACACACACACACACACACACCCACCCTGTTCTGCTCTCCAGTCATCAGAACTGCTTCCTTTACTCAGTTGAGGTTTGTTTCACAGACTGAACAAGATCCAAACTACTGGACTGTATTATTATCATTATTATTATTATTATTATTATTACTATTATTATTATTACTATTATTGTCACTATGGTTGTTATTATTATTATTATTACTACCACTATGATATTACTATTATAACTATCACTATTATTTTATTAATATTAATATTATTATTATTATTATTTTTAAATTACAGTAGTAGTAGTAGCGTAGTGTGTGTGCGTGTGTGTGTGTGTGTGTGTGTGTGTGTGTGTGTGTGTGTGTGTGTGTGTGTGTGTGTGTGTGTCTTACCGAACGCTGTAGGCGACATCTCCTGCATGATGGCTCTATACTCCAAATGATGACGACTCTGGTTACTGGGACCTGCACACACACACACACACAAACACACACACGCACACACACACACACACACACACACACACACGCACACGCGCACGCGCACGCGCGCACGCGCACGCGCACGCGCACGCGCACGCGCACGCACGCACGCACGCACACACACACACACACACCACACACACACACACACACACACACACACACACACACACACACACACACACACACACACACACACACACACACACACTTGTGCATGCAGAGCACACAGTGCACACGTGCACGCCACACACAGTCCATACACACACACACACTCGCACACACACACACACACACACACATACATGCACTCACACTCCTCAACAGATACATGCACACACACATGCATGGAAACATAACCCCCCCCCCCCCACACACACACACACACACGCACACTTACACACTTAAACATACAGCCAATACACACACACACACGTGCACACACAGTTGGATACACATACAGTATCCAACACATAGCCTTACACACACATATGTAACCTACTCTACGGTGGGTGGTGTGTGTGTGTGTGTGTGTGTGTGTGTGTGTGTGTGTGTGTTGGGGGGGTCAGAGATAGGATCAGGAAACCCAACCCCTCTGCTGCTCAGGATAAACAGATGGGAGTTTTTTCTCTCTGCAGAACAAGATAACCTCTTCCCCTCTCCTCCTGCTCCTCCCCACTCCTTGTGCCACTGATTGCACCTGTAACCCCCCCCCTCCCTCCCCCCCCCCCCAACCCCCCCCACCTGGGCATAGAGTTTCACCCTCTTCACCCCCTTCATCCCGCCCATCTCTCTGTTAGACACTAATTGCTTGCCTTCATTACAGCAGGTTAGCGTTAGCACGTTGTATGCTAAGCTGTGAGTCGGTCTTACTTCTGCTTAAAGCTATAACTAAAGTTTCCAGTCAGCCACAGAACCTGTATAGATAGAACGATGCTTTCACTGTTTTCGTGTTAGTTTTATTTTCATTATATATGTTCCCCTTAGGGCACCTGATCCGTCAATTTGGCTGTGTGTTTTATCATTGCTACGCGGATGACACACAACTCTACATATCCGTTAGGCCCGGTGACCTCTCAAACTTAACTACTCTGCACAAGTGTCGAGATTAGTAACTGGATTCTTCAATTAAAACACAGTAAAACTGAAGTTCTGCTTTTCACCCCAGATCAGGTCTCTTCTAATATCTTCCAGCAACTCGGTCCATTGGCTACGAATAGAAAATCTTTTTCCAAAAACCCTAGCCGTCATTTTTGACCACCAGCTGAAATCCGATAAACACGTTAAGTCAGTTATTCAGTCCTGCTACTTCCACCTGAGGAATATTGCAAAAATACGCCCACTGTTATCCTTCCAACAGTTGGAAATGGTTATCCATGCTTTTGTGTTCTCCCGTTTTAGATCACTGTAATGCTCTGTATTCCTGCCTAAGCCGAGACGCTGTTACCCGGTTACAGTTAGTCCAAAAACTCCAATTCAAGATCCTCCTCCTCACCTATAAGGCTTTGAATGGTCTTGCTCCAGAGTATATTGGCGAACTACTAATGCCTTATACCCCTGCTAGTCCCTGCAGGTCCTCTGAGCAAGGCTGCAGTTGGACCTCGTTCCAGACTGAAAACACAGGGGGACGGTGCGTTTGCTGTCCTGGGTCCCAGGCTGTGGAATAGTCTCCCCCTGGGAGTCAGGTCAGCTAACTCTCTTGGTGTTTTAAGTCACAGCTGAAGACCTATCTTTTTTCTAAGTGTTTTTATGATTGAGTGATCATGTACATGATTTTGATTGTGATGCCTTTAACTGTTGTTGCTTTGTTGTTGTAATGTTGTTAAATCTCATCGTTTGTTCTTTTAACCTTTTATTCTTTTGTAAAGCACTTTGTAACCTAGGTTTTGAAAGGTGCTATATAAATAAAATTTTACTTACTTACTTACTTAGTTGCTATGGTGACAACACAAGTCTGGGCATGTAAAGTCTGTCATACTTGCTTGAGAACTGAGCAGATGAGTCTGTTAGCAAACTGTCAAACCTCAACTGGAAGCTAACGTTAGCGATGAGGCTAACGTAGCTTCATCACAGACTGGACTTCTCTCTCTAGCTCTTCTAGTCAACATTAGCATGTTAGCAATCCATGGCAGCAAGGAGACAGAGAAGCTGCTTTGGTTCTTGCTGTAAAACTCTCAGCTCAGTGACTTGACCAACATGGCGGCTACCATCGCCTGTGTTTTCAGTTTATTTGATACCAGTAACACAGTAACCAGAGGAGTCAATTTGTCCATAAGATCTTAACAATAACATAGTTATAACCATAGATGATCATAGTTTTTGGATAATTCAGCTTCAATTGAAGCTGAAATAGTAATGTGTTATACTACTGGGTTACTGGGAAAACAGAATAATATTACCCACCCAACACTGGTTACCAGCTGATTTGATGGGCTTCACAAGGTGATTTTTGGGATGTAACATTTCTAAAATACAAAGGTATGAATGTGTTTTTAATCATCATTAGGTTTCAAAATCCATCATTTTGTACATTTACACCTGTGACAGGGGGCAAATGTTCAATATTAGCAATACGAGAATATTACGATGATTTTTGTGCATTTATGTCTTCAACAGGAGGGTGGAGTCGGTGTTTCCTCATGTTTTGGGGGTTGGAAAATGTTAAAAACTCCCGTCCTGAACTCCTGTTGGCCCCGCCGCCCGTACATCAGCCCACTGTCCTCCGCTTTACTGTCTGCTCTTTACTGGCTGTTGGAGGGGCAGGTTGGGGTGGGGTGGGGTGGGGGGTGTCTGTGTGTGTGGGGGTTATGAGGTCTTAATCAGGGCTGCAGAGGTCAGCGCCCCCCCTCCTTGTCTTCCACAATTACCATGAAATTCTTAATGTCCACACGGCCCGCTGCAGCCCGCATTTACCAGAGTCATCCAGAGGGCGAGGAGGCTCCTGGCTGTGCCCCCACCCCCACCCCCCACTCCTCCCTCTACCCCACTCCTGTGCCACAGAGAGGCTACAGGGACGTTTTAGGGGTTCAGCTCAGCCCGTCGTGCCCTGTTTGAACCCCTGACCTCCGCCGTTTGGAAGAGACTGAGGCAATTTCCAGGGCAAATAACACGGCTCTATGGCAACGCAGGCGCCGGTTCACAATGTGAGTCCTGGATGGACGGAGGAGGAGGAGGAGCGAGGAGGAGCGAGGAGGAGTGAGGAGGGGTTCGGACGTAAGAGGCAGTTTGGAGAAAAAAAGTTTTGGACATGCAGGACCTGCAGGAGGAGAGGGACGGAGGATTTTTTGAATTTTCAAGTAGAACGTAATTGGCAGCAAATACAAACTTCACAATATTCATGCAGGATTTGGATTAGTAACAAAACAAATGCATGCATTTGCACATAAAAAAAGAACATTTTCATGCCACATTTCACGTCACTGCAAAACCTGCATTCATAAAGCGCCTACATTTTTTTTTTTTTTTTTTTTTTGCAGAAACACAAACCCCCGTCCTCTGGGAGCGTCGCTCCGCAGGTCGGCGACTGAATAATGAGCTCCTCTATTTTCCAACCCATATAATAAACCTTTCAGTGGGATTTCTCTTTTAGCTCCTGGAAAAAAACCTTTAAATTCACCATGAAGAAAAGTATAAATCAGACATTTAAGTTGGCCCTTGCTTCGCGGCCCCGGCGCACAATGCCGGAGAGGAGGGGCGAGGACGAGGGGAGCGCCATAATGTAAAATAGTTAAAAGCTTATTAGAAGCGCTGAAAGGCAGAGTGATTTCCACTTTGTTTCGGAACACCCTGAGCTCATCCTTTCAAGTGATTGTGAAGGGGGCAATTCAAATCTCTTTGGGCCCATATGAATGAAGGCCCCTCTTAAAGCTCCTTTATAAGCCGGCAAATTCCCCACAGGCGTATGCCCTTTAGCTCCATTACTGATTTACCCGGAGCATTCATCTGCAGCCTTCTGCTGCTCCTCGCCCATTGTCCTGCAGCCAGCCTGCTGCACCTGACAACACCAGCTACACGCCACCGCCACCGCCGCTGCTTCTTCTTCTTCTTCTTCTGCTGCTGCTCAAAACGTCTTAAACCACATGAAAATATCTTTGAATATTTGCTTTGAATCTTTCCCTTCTTCCTCCTTTCCTCTCCTTTCCACTTTGCAAACTCCTCTCCCTTCCTCTCCCTCTCGCTTTCCTCTGCCTCGCCTCTTATTTTTGCAGCAATAAAATAAAAATAGAGAGGTGAGGAGATGCAAGAAGAGAGAGAGAGAGAGGAGAAAGAAATAAGAAGTGATTGATTTTTCTGCCTCTGCAGCGTCGGGGTTGGTAGTGTTAACATGGAGGAGCTGAATGAGGCGGGTCTCTCTCTGGACAGAAAAGGGGGAGGCCTGATCCCCTCTCTTTCTTTCTTTCTCTTTCTTTCTTTCTTTCTCTTTTCTCCAAACCCCCCTCCCCGCCCGCCCGCCCCTTCTTCTCTCCCCTCCCATTCAGATAAAGGGGTGAAAAAATTCCAAGTGGGCCTATTGGTCCTGTACTTAGATTAATTAGGCTCTCCTTTAGAGCCCATTCAGCTCATCTCTCAAACGGGGGTCCCGGTTACTCTATGTAAAGTTTTTCAGGGAGCATTTGCATTTGTTTGTATGGGCCGGGCCCGGAGCTGGGCCGCACTCGCAGCGAGACAGAGGAGAGGCAGAGACAAAGGGGAGCAGGGAAAATATTCTTTTAATGGCTTTTTCACTGCTTTACGCTGTTTTCTTTCCCTCCCATTCACGGCTAACAGCTCTCCAAAACACGAGTGCTTTGAGAGGAAAAGAAATACAGAAAAGTCGTAAAAAGAAGAAGAGTATAAACGAGTATCTTGGAGTGGGCCGAGGGTTTGAAATAAGATCCGATGTTGCACAAAGAATTGTGAGTTTGTGAATGTGACTGAAGGAGTGTGTGAGTGTGTGTGTGTGTGTGTGTGTTGGAGTGGGTGGGTGTGTGTGTGTGTGTGTGTGTGTGGGAGGGGGGGGGGTTCGGTGAATGCCTGTGTATGTGCGCTCATGCATTAACAGCATTTCACATGCCAATGATGCTGATGCTGAAAGCTTGCTGAATGCGGCGGAGAAATGTTTGTCTCGGCGTTAATATTTATCCCAAAACAAAACGTCCAGATAACGCTCTGCAGGGTTTAATCCGCCGTCGCAAAAAACACTAAATAAGAATAAGATTTTGAAAAGCAGCAGACATGAACTTGATCAACGTGATGAAAAAATGCTTTGAGGTTTGGTTCACACAAAGCAGAAGAAAACTAGAAAACGAGCAAACAAGACAAAAAGAACCCAGCGTGGTTCTTGAGAAGTTCTTCTAATACTTCTGGTTTATGACATTTTCTGCAAGGGTTTCTTATAGTACCATGAAGTAGAGTTAGACCAATATATCTGGTGCTGATATTGGTCTTTTATTAAATATCAGATATCATCACCTCTGATATGATGCAGGTTCCTCCTGAGCTCAGATACAGAGAAACGGAGTGGAAAACCTGCAGTGACTTTTGATTTTTTTTGCTCTGAATTTCTGGATTCAGTGGAGAGTTTTAGTGTCCCCATGATGCTCTGAATGTTTCACAGGCTTTTCCACCCTGATGAGAAGAAAACTCTGGAGGAAACACTGAATACACAGAATTTTTGGGAGCATAAACATGGTGAAAATTTAAAGATCGGCACAAAATATCAGCAGCTTCAATACAAAAATATTGGTAGAAACCTAAAGAACCATTTCCTGGTACTATATAGACCCTTTCTGTTAAGAGTGTTTATGTGACTCTCTTTTACTTTCTTGTTTTTCTTTGTATCTTCTCTCTATTTGCTGCTTCACTGACCTTCACTGACACAGTTTATCCACGCGGATCAATAAAGTTTCATCTGAACTCACTTTGCCTTTTTTCCTTCGTACGCTCTCAGCACAACCGGTTCTGTGTAGAACGATGATGTAGAACTGTTCTTTAGCTCTGAACCACAGCAGAACCCTTTAGGGTGCAATAAGGAGCTAAAGCATCACGCTCAAATGGTTCCACATAGAACCTTTTTGGTCCATTTTGCAGCATAATATCCACCTGAGAACCTAATATCGTACTTTCTTTCATTCATTTTGTTTCTCGGTCTCAAAGTTCCACCGCTGCTATTTTGCTGTAATCCAGATGTTCTTATACAGAGAATTATATATTTCTGCAGGTTCTAGTGTTCTAGTGTTGAAACTGCCAGTTGTGTATCTTTATATGAAGATCATTTGCTCTATTCTTATTTAAATTATTTTTTCTTTTCTGTATCTTTTACTATTTGCTGCTGCAGCAACCTAGTTTCCCCACAGATAATTAAGTTTGATCTTATTATCTCTTATCATCTTTTATTTAACTCCTTTTTTCCTTCATACACTCTTAACAAAAACTGCTCTATATAGTACCAAAAATTTTTTTTTTGTACCTCAGCAGAACCCTTTCTGGTGCTGTAAAGAAGAATGAAACGCTCCAAATCAGCAGCAGTGAAAGAACCACGCCGGGATGTTTATTCTCATTTGCCGATTTTTCATTCTAATAAATCGGAGAGTTCTTTAGTAGTGGTTCCATCTAGAACCAGGACCAGCAGCAGAACCCTGGAGGAAGCGTCCCTCTGCAGGCTGGAGGCTGGAGGCAGGAGGCGGTGAGTCTTAGTCCATCGGAGATCTCGTGCACGCTGTCGCGACACACAGCGCACGTGAGACGACAACAGATCAGCTGCCTCGGTGCTAATCCTCACACACACACACACACACACACACACACACACACACACACACACACACACACACACACACAGACACAAAAGTTTGAAGTGGGAGCCCCTCATCCCAGATCCTAAAGCCTTATCCCTATACAACCACACACACCCTGCAACCTCCCCCCTCCTCTCCCCCCCACCACACACACACACCACACACACACCACACACACACACCACATCCCCCCCAACACACACACACACACACACACACTTCACAAGCCGTGCAGCACCCCAAACTCTCTCTCTCTCTTTTTAAATCCAGTTTCAGTTACAAAGAGTTTTATTGGAATGAAAAACAAAGGAACGTATCACTAAAGCCAAAACAACAAATACAAAGATAAAGCCAGATTCAGTTAGTAACCATGACAACGTGATGCTCATAACAAGGAATGGGCCAATAATATTGATTTAATCAATCAATTAATCAATGGACAAATCTATCTTATATGAACACACTGTCAGTGTCTGAAACTGTCTCTCTAACTCAGTTCAATTCAATTCAATTCAAATGATGCAACACACATTAACAGATGACTAGTAATAATGAAACAAATTGCAATATATATCGTGTTATCAGCAATAATATGATAAATATCTCTTTCACACACACACACACACACACACACACACACACAGAGTTTGGGGTGCAGGGTCTCACTGAGGGGATTGAAGCTTTAATACGCAGCAACGATTAAGAGGACAAAAAAATGGGGTGGAGGGTGGAGGGGGGGTGGGGGGGGATGAATGGCAGCCGTGTGTCCCACATCGTGCCGGGGGCACCCAGGGGTGGAGGGGTGTGTGGGTGTGGGTGTGTGTGTGTGTGTGTGTGTGTGTGTGTGTGGGGGGGGGATTAAAACTCTTCAGTGAAAGTGTCTGGGATGGAGAGAAAGGCAGAGAAAAACAGATAGATAGATAGATATATTGATAGATAGATAGATAGATAGATAGATAGATAGACATATAGATAGATAGATAGATAGATAGATAGATAGATAGATAGATAGATAGAGAGAGAAAGAGGGAGAGAGAGAGAGAGAGAGAGAGAGAGCGAGATGAGAAGTTTCTCCTAATCCCATTTTTTAATTACTTTCATTCACCAGTAATTGAATCTCTTGTTCCTGTGAGGTTTCTTTCCAGAGAAGAAGAATCAAAGCCAACAGATTAAAGCAGACTGAGAGGAGAAATCTGATGCTGCTGCTTTGGTATTCAGGGAAAACTCAACCTGAAACACTTCAACTCTGTTAATAAGACAGCTATTGGTGATGTACTTTACATTCCTGGGTCCATTTAGCAGTTTGGTGGAGCAGCAGAAAATGTTTCAGGATGTAAAACCTCAGCGGTAAACGTCGGGTTTTGGTGTCAGTCCCTCAGAATCAAAGAGCGAGGGCTTCTTTCTAGAGCCGCCATTTTGCACCGAGAGACGTTCAACAATCATACAGGGAGAGATCCATCAGAGAAGAGGAGAGAGACCAGTTTCTCCACCCACAGGAGCAGGAGAGAGACCAGAATGCACGGCAGCAGAGACACAGGTTGGGGTCTGGAGTAAGGGGGAAGAGACTCTCACTTTTTCTCAATTGGACAAACTCTCACTCTCTTGCTCTTACAATCACCTATCACTCTCCAGCTATGTTGAAAACCCACAGCTGAATGCAACAGGTTCAGTCCCATTCTTGAAAGGCATTCTGGGAAATGTAGGAAATCACTAACTGCAGTAGAAGTAGACGAGGCTGGTTGAGGGAAAGTGGGTTCAGCAAAACAGTAAATGACAACACTTCATCACTTAATAACTCCTGGACTGAACTGACCATCACAGACTGAAGATAGATAACAGTGGAAGAAGATCTGACTGGGAGTTTTCCTTCTAATAATGCTGATTTCATATAATGCAATAGAAGAGACAATAAGGACAACATACTGTATAATAGGTCGTTTTTGCATTATACACTGATTTCAAAAGACTCATGTGGGCTTACATACAGACAAGTGCACACACACACACACACACACACCACCAACAAAAACATCAGAATAGTCAGGATATTCCGTCAAATATTCCAATAAAGTCTCCTGTATACAAATAGTATTATTAATATCTCCATGTCCAGCTCAACATTTTTGTAGCTGAAATTCATCAGGCAATATTTGATTATTCTGTACTCAAAAAAAGTGAACTATTTTATAAGCAGAAGTCTTAAGATGACTTCTAACTAACTTCAATACATAATGTGCTCCACTTTGCAGTCAATATGGAAGAGTGGTTGTCATTTTTTTTTTAATGGTGTATATCTCAGTTTGGAACGAAAGTCCTCATTTGTTCTCATTTTCCTCTTTCCCAGTGTCACCTGTGCTTCCCACACACCTTGTCAGTAGCCCCCCCCCACCTCCTAAATCTGTGCTGCCCGGCCCTGTAGAGCCTGTGTGTGTGGGGGGGGAAAGGCAGGTGTCGACAGCCTCTCTGTACCAGGAAACACATTCTTCACCGCCTCCACCTGACCTGCTGGCTGGTCTGAGGTCAGTTTATCAGATATGGGAGCAGGCAGAGGTATTTACACTGGGAGATAATACACAGAGTCTGTGCAGCACCTGCCTCTGTCTGGAAGACTCAGTCATGTGGAGCTGACAAGAGGGGGGGGGGTATCGACTGTATCTGTTCCTAACCATCAGTCAATCTGATTTCAGCTTTGCTGTTAAAACTTGCTTGAAAGGTTTTCACAGCTACAGTGAGCGGTGTGTGAGGACACACTGATCACTTACAGAGGAATTTGTTCATGACACATTTGTTCATGACACATTTCTTCATCAGTTATCATCACAATATAATACATATCAGTCTGCATATAGATTCGATACATCAGTCTGCATATAGACTATACATATAGACTCTATACATATCAGTCTGTATAAAGACTCTATACATATCTGTTTGTATATAGACTCTATACATATCAGTCTGCATATAGACTATACATATAGACTCTATACATATCATTCTACATATAGACTCTGTACATATCAGTCTGTATAAAGACTCTATACATATCTGTTTATATATAGACTCTATACATATAGACTCTATACATATTCTACATATAGACTATACATATCAGTCTGTATATAAACTCTATACATATAGACTCTATACATATCAGTCTGTATATAGACTCTGTACATATCAGTCTGTATATAGACTCTGTACATATTCTGTATATAGTCTCTATACATATAGACTCTACACATATCAGTCTGTATATAGACTCTGTACATATTCTGTATATAGACTCTATACATACAGACTCTATACATATTCTACATATAGACTATACATATCAGTCTGTATATAAACTCTATACATATAGACTCTACACATATCAGTCTGTATATAGACTCTGTACATATTCTGTATATAGACTCTATACATATCAGTCTTCATATAGACTCTACACATCTCACTCCACACTTCTCTCACTTCCCTATGCCTACACAACGATCGCTCTTCTTCACTTGCAATAAAAGGGTAGAACTACAAAGTGCCCTGGAGGAGGAGGAGGGGAGGGGTGAAGGGGGGGGGGGTGTCTGGAGAATAGAAACAGTGTATTAGAGCGGTTGCAAAACACAGAGGTCGCTTGTGGACATCAAACCCTTCAAATGTTTCACCCCAACCCCCACCACCCCCACCCCCCCCATCCCACCTCAACCTCTTCTTCTCTTGCTGCTAAGCTTCTGACAGCATGCCCCCCCCACCCCCGCCCCCCCTTCACCTTCACCCTGTGCTCCTCCTCTGGGAGCCGGCGGTCATGTACGTTTGAACCCTGATTCCCCCACTTCCACAATGCAGGAGGCCGATACACACACACACACACACACACACACACACACACACACACACACACACACACACACACACACTCTACACACACACACACACACACACACTCCATTTCCTCCTGAGTGCGTCCACATGGAGGTCAGAGGTCAGAGTGGAAGGCTTTGGGACTTGAAGGCTGGAAAACTGACAGACTGACAGGTTGAATGGCTGAATTTATTATATAAACAAAATATAACATATAGGCATTTATCATTCATTTGTTTTCTGCATCATATATGTTTGCTTTGGCAACATGTCCTGCAGTATTTCATGCCAATAAAGATAATTTTGAATTGAACTGAATGATTTACTGTTATACTGACTGATGGACTGACTGACTCATATTGACTCAGACACATTTTGCTATATAGAATTATTGTTGCAGATGCGTGAATGTGCAAATGAACAAACAGACAATCATGCAGATGAACACACAATGTACACACACACACACTCTCGCTCTCTTCTCTCTCTCTCTCTCTCTCACACACACACACACACACCACCTGCGTGTCCTGAGGCTGTTTCGGCTTCCACCTCCTTCCAACACAAAGAACTCCCTGTCTGTCTGTCCGTCTGTCTCTCTCTCCCTGTGTGTGTGTGTGTGTGTGTGTGTGTGTGTGTGTGTCTCTCTCTCTCTCTCTCTCTCTCTCTCTTTCTCTCCCTGTCTGTGCAAACTGTAAACTCTCCCACACACTGTGTATCGCAGCAGTAACCCAGAGTTCAGAGAATCAGGCTTGTGACTGGAAGGTCGCCGGTTCGATTCCCATGCAGGAGCGACTGGGAAGCTGTAAGATGGTGAAGTGGATCAGTAAGACTCTCTCCTCCCTCAACAGCCTCTGCCTCAGTGCTGTGGAGCAAGGCACTGAACCACCAGCTGCTGTACTGCTGCTCAGTGGAAACCAGTAGCAGACTTAAATTCATTTAGTCTTAAAATCTTATAAAAAATAACACCTGCCAATGGGTGAATCAATTTTTCTTGTTTCCAGCGCAAGTCAACTTATTTCAAGAATTTTCTCAAATGACATTAACTTGACTCTAGCGGTTCAAGATTCTGTCACTTATCTCAAGAACATTATTGAAACAGGTGAAACTGCTTTGGAAACCAGTGGAATTATCTCAAGCCACTGGTGAATTTTTTTACTTAAAACAAGATTTTTCGACT
>NW_027280321.1:0-27500 GCF_046629955.1 Centroberyx affinis | reverse complement strand
ACTAGAAAAGAACCTGGAGCTGATCAGCCATTTTCCCCTTAAAGAAAAGTAAAACTTTATTTGGCTCATCCAGTGTTGATAGTCAACTGTCAGGTGACAACGTTTCTGTAGTCATGCTGTTCCATCAGCACAAGGCCCATGTATTTGTAAATGAAGGATCTGCAGACCTGGTGGTGATTACTGATTGATGACCAATCATCCAATCAGAATGATGACAGAAAGTGTCACTTGGCTATGTGCTGTATCTGTATGTAACCCTGACCCAGACACTGAATAACTATATGGTCTATTTTTCACACTTGTGAGTATCACCTGGAATTTAAAAGTAGACTTTTAAATGCTGTATTGTTGTCACTTGCATTGTGTGACTAAATAATTGTCATTTTAATTTTGTAAGTGCGAGTGCCAGTTTAACTCAAATGGCAGATATACATTATCTGTCAATTTTGAATGGAAACTGTTGAGTTGGTGTCAGGTAGCTGTGTGCTGTGTGTTCACCTGGATGAGCTTCAGCTGCTCAGCAGAGGAAGTGGGAGGAGACGAACACCTGAGTCAGCGGTCAACGCCCACTTTGGCCCGGCAGCCAATGAAATGCTGTCAGGGCACGTTTGATTTTTTTTCAAATGGTTGGTGAGTTAATTGTAGGGGGAGGGGGAGGGAGGGGGTAGACCCTTTAATTATATAATTAGATTTCTGTATTTTTAGTTGTTTATTTTATTTTATATTATACTATCTTAGTTTATTAAATTTTCCCTTTTTTAAATATTTTTTTAATAAATATTACAGATATTGACTTAAATATTTATTCTGTTATTTCAAGTGGAGAGAGTATGATCCTTGTATATTTAGCTGGCAAGATAATCCTGCGTCTACAAGATAAAAACAAGGGAAACAATCTCAATAAATTATAGAAATAATATGCTATACTGTGGCCAAACTCAACAAGGCTGAATCAACAACAATGGATCATTCAAACATGTAAACGTGATTTAATTTTACATGTTATGTTTGTTAAGAGTTCAAAGTTGCTGACTATGTACCTGCTAACTTAAAAAAAATAATAATTTGTACCTTTCTACTTGGCTCTTATTTCCCTTCCTAACACTTCTCTATCATCATGATCATTTTAGAGTCACAGGAATATTTCTTCTATATATTGTCCGGCTGCTGTGACCTCTGACCTTTGACCTCCTTACTGTTGGTAGCTTGTAATGTTGCTGATCTAGAAACTCAAGCTGATCCTTCTGCTGACCTCACTGTGAGTCACTATGGAGGAGGATATCAGCTGGATGCCTCTAAAAGGTAAAACGTAATTGTAAAATATCTGTACTTTTATGGAAGATTATCCAACACTAGCCTCAATTTCATGCAAGTGCCATTCGTTCTCTCCATTATCTACCTAATGAAGAAGACAAGAGAGGCAGACAGAGGGTTCGGGGTGAAAGTGTTGCTCATTATCTGACCTGAAAAGAGACATGAAGATTAAAAACCAACAGGGAGTCGAAGGTGAAACGAGTCTGTTGTCTTCACTTTCACTTCCTCCAGTCCTGACCCTCTGCAGGCGGCGGGACGCTGTTTACTGCTGAACTGCTGAACCTTTCCTTTCTGCTTTTTGTGTCCCAACAAACAGGATAAATCAGAGAGACGGAGGCAATTGTCGCTTTTTTGTTTTGTTTGTGAAAAGAAAAGCGCAATCTTCTCTGGAGGCTCGGCCTTATTAGACACAGGCTGTAAAATACTCTGTGTGTCATGTAACCAATAACGCTGAATACCTAACTGACTGCAACCAGAGAGATTTTCTTATGAATACACAAAACAAAATCTGAATTTTCTTGATTTGAATCACATAAAGATTGAGATCAGACCATTTGAAAAAACTGACTTTTACAAAATACTCAGTAACAGTATTTATTTATTTATTTATTTATTTTTTCTTTCCCCTTTCTCCTCTAATGTTTTGTTACTTATTTAGGTTGTTAGGCCTACTGATATTTATTATTTATTATTTTGGTTTGTTTTAGTGTTACTTGGTGTGTTAAGTTTTATTTGTGTTTATTGTTTGTTTGTCTTCTGGTGATTTATGTCATGTTTTTGTTAAATAAAATAAATAAATAAATAAAATACTCAGTAACACAAAATTACAACAGCTTATACTTTTGAGAGAATATTAAGTTAATAAATTCCTCAGGTGGTCAAATGATTGACAGCAGAGAATCAAACCAAATGACAGTGTTTTTTTAAAGGATATGAAGTAAATGAAGTCTTTGGCTGCTTAATTGAGCCACTTTTACAAACCTGAGTCTTTAGATTTTAAGAGTTATGAATGGAGAATATCAGGTTCTTTCCCAAAATGTATTAATATATGACATTTTGGAATAAAACTATTCATGTTTAAATGTTTATTCTCCTCAGAAAGTATCATTTCCATCCATCTGTTTTTAATTGTATCTCTGTTTGTTTGTTTGTTTATTTTTAGTTGTACCTGTTTATCTCTTGTATTACCTTTTTATTCCTATTTTTTATTCAAAGAAATTTCGGCACACACTTTTATGTAAAGTTCAATCTGTTTTTAATTGTATCTCTGTTTGTGTGTTTTTAGTTGTACCTGTCTACCTCATATATTATTTTATACCTATTTCCTATTATTGCTGCTTCTGCGTTTTATTGTATGTAAAGCACTTTGTAAACATTGTTTTTAGAAAAGTGCTATACAAATAAAGTTATTATTATTATTATTATTATTATTA
The DNA here is from genome assembly GCF_046629955.1 of Centroberyx affinis. Classification (NCBI taxonomy): domain Eukaryota; kingdom Metazoa; phylum Chordata; class Actinopteri; order Beryciformes; family Berycidae; genus Centroberyx; species Centroberyx affinis. The sequence continues at coordinate 24,753 of NW_027280321.1, read as the reverse complement.
TTTCTGTGGTTTGTGACCTTTAGAGTATGTCAGTGTAAGTTATGGTTTCCTGCAGAGAGCTGACAGATAAAAGTGAAAAAGTGAAAGCGTAAATCTTGTTAATCTTGTTGTGAAACTCGTGTGAATTCCTCGTGACGCGGCGAGGCTCCTGCCACTAATTGGAGTGTGAAAACTTCACAATGCGAGCCGCCCTGAACCTTCCTGCGAGGCCGCTCCATTCATCCAGATATGTAACTGGATCCGGTGTATTATCAAACCGCTAGTTAGCGCCGGGCCTCTGCGCCGCGGTGCCACCTTCAGACCGGCTCCATTGTCTGACGCCGCGAGGCCCGAGATTATGTGTTCGGGTTAAAAAACAAGAGAAAGACCCTCACCCACCTCCTCCTCCTCCTCCTCCTCCTCCTCCTCCTGCTCCTGAGTCTCCTCCTCCCCCGGGGCTGTCTGCAGCGGCGGGACATGGTCTCTGGTCAGGTTGCTGGTCACCTGGTGCCGGTGCCACCCAGCAGGCTGCAGCCTTTCATCCTTTGTGCCACAGAAGAGGAAGGGGAGGTGCTTTTTTTTTTTTTTTTGCCATGCAGCTGGTATAGACGCTCGGTTCCCAGCACCAACCCCCCCAATTCTTACTTACAATTACTCGGCTTATGCCACGCCTGCAACAGTCTTCCTTCCCCTCCGAACTTCACCTTACTTCACCTCATCTGGTCTTGTCACCCCTCCCCCTCCACCTCCCCCCCCCCCCTCCACCTCACAGCAAACAGAAATCGGTCTCGTCAAATTTGCTCGACTACAGAAGAAGTTCCACTTTTTTGATTTCATCGCTCCTGAGTAAAACTGTAAAACAAAAACTCTTTAAGGTAAATGGATTTTCCCTATTCTATTTTTCCACCCTCATAAGTGAAAAGAAAAACAAAACTACCTTAAAACTGGGGTGCATGAATTGAATAAAAGTAGAAAGGAAAAATCAGATTTTTTCAATTCCCATTTGGACCGCATGGATATGTGACATCGGATCTAGAGACATGAGACCTACATGCAACTTGTATTTGAACACTCAAATTGGAATTTGTCAGTGTTGTTGTGCCATAAAGTAAATCTGATGTCATCCACCTGAACCTGTCAGCTTGTCTGAGCAGAGTGAGCATGGAGGAGAACGAGACAAACTGACGACTGGACGCCTCGATTTAGTCAAAACTCAATCTGGGAACCCATCGTCTATCGGTCTGACGACGATTAGACTCTGGGGGCGACGGCCAATATTTGGGGGTTTCCGGTGTAGCCAGCGGACATCCGGGCCAAGACTTCCTCTTCCGTGCGCCGGTCATTGTTTACAGTCCGATTAGCAACTTGAGACGCGAGAATGGAGTCGGAGTTGAGAGACGACGTCTCATATGCAGATATCTGTTTATAGAGATTAGCCGAAATGTCGTCTGGACCTAAAATACCTGCTACCTTTAAAACGAAAACGTATTAGTGTGGATGTGGCCTTGGTCACATTTGATTTCACTCAACCAATTATCTCCGCTATTTGTCATGTGATTCGGTGAGCATTTCAAAATTTGAGGAGGGCGCTAACAGCTAACTAGCTACCACTTGGCTGCAATGTTATGCCCTTTGCTGCATGGCAGCTAGTTAGCTAGTAGCTACTAGCCTGCTAGTTAGCTGTCATTATGCTCATAAATGTCCCGTCTCATCCTGCCTCAGACTGGATGAAGCTCTTATTTGCTTGTTTGTGTTCTCTGCTACAGCAGTGTGTTGGATGAAACTGGATGATGAGAATCTGCAACAGTTAGAGAATAGATACGAATTACATGATGTTCAATCAATTATTAGAACATAGAAAAAGTAGATTTATTGTTTTGTTCATAGAAACTGAATTGGGTTTTGCACTTGCACCGCATTTTGTAGGCGCTGCCTTTTTGCGGCGTCATCGGCATTCTTATCTATCCTCCATGTTGGATTTTCTTTCAGAGGTCAACATGCCCAAAGCAGTGTTTCTATTGGCTGATTATGCAGATAAAAAAAAATTGTGCAAATGCAAAGGGGTGAAATAGCCTCACAACCGAAAATGATTTTTGAAAATGAAAATGAAGTTTGCTCTTTGAGTAGTTTTCAGTGGAAGTGAATGAGAAATTAAGCAAATTTTCACACACTTTGATGCATAATCTTACCAGGCCTTAACCAGAAGCCTGGCTTCCTTGTAGCTTCTGGTTCGTTTTCTGGCTGCTAGTGGTAGCGTTAGCAACATAGCTAACGCTACCACCAGCAGCCTGGCTACTGTCCAAAGCAAGAAACAACCGTAAGAATCCCAATTTGAACTAGAAACCCTGATCTCAGTGCTATGATAGAGGTTAGAGTTTCCACTGTCACTTCGGTTGTTCCACCGTCCGCCATTTCCACTACTGGGGATAGCTACCGAGAGCTACCGGGCCTCTTTTGGTTGCGCAATGGATGACGCACTTCCTTTGTGCCGTAAATGGAGCCTTCATTCTCCCGGGAGATCGTACCCGGTGGCAGACAGAATTGCATAGTGAAAGCGAAGCTTATAGGGAACCAATCTAAACTGATGGTGTCATTATTCTATAGCCATTACACTGTGCAATCAACATTTACTTCATAATGATAAGTTAAAGCAAAAAAAAGTTGTCTATAGGGTCTTTAACTTTGTTGGAGATCTGTCTCTGTCTCAGCAACACAGTCTCACCAGATCTGGCAACATCATCATATCTCCCATCTGTCTGGTTTCACTGCAGTGCTGCCGACGCTTTCCAACTGGATAAACAGAAATTTAAAGGGATTTATACGTGAAACCATGAATGAAAAGTTAAAACTGAAATAAAACTTTTGTTTGGTAACCCTAACCCTAACCACTTCCAAACGAGGCGACCACGCCCACTTAGGAGACAGGAAGTGTATACCATTTCATACCATTGGCGCAGCTTGTAATGCGTCATCTTGTGTGTATAGAGCATCTTTGCCACAACCCTCACATCCAAACCATCATCTAACGCCAACTCTTCTTCTTCTTCTTCTTCTTCTTCTTCTTCTTCTCCTGCCTCTCCTCCTCGTCACTTTTGAAAACGACACTGACACTGATACGCATCCTGTCCCAGTCGAGGCAGTGAAAGCCTCGGCACGGTGAGAGCCGCTCAATATCCTTAGTGAGGAGTTAACAAGCTGACCCCCCCTCCACCCCCCCGGGTCTCCAGCCTGGTCTGAATTGAAGCAGGCCGTCGGTTGGAGTGGGTCTCTCTTTTCCCCCCGTCTTTCTTCCACTGATCAGTGAAGTGTGAGGCCAGCGTGAGGCCGCCTGTCCCGATTGTGTGGGACACTTTTTTTTATTGGATAAGTGGAGCGGCTTCCTTTGTGCCTTTGAGCCCGAGATGGCCTGTTGGGCTCTTAATCACCGGCCCCTCTGAGGTGCGGTGCGTTCAGGGGCGGCGGATAAAGGAGCGCCGCCCCATTCAGGGAGCTGTTGATCTACGAACTCATTGTCCCTCTTCTCCGGGACTCGGGGCTAGCAAGGTAAACAAATGGCAAACAAAAGGCGGTGCTTCAGAGCCGAGCCGACGCCGTGGGGGGGCTTCTCTGAAAACGTGACCGCCGTCCCCGATCTCCCCCACTGTCTCCCCCCATCCTCCCCTATTTTTGTTCTTCATTTTCATTCCATTTTCCCTCTTCCATCCATGTTATTTACACCGTTTACCTGTGAAAACAAGCACATTTTCTTTGTTTTCTTGAGATATCTCGAGTTATATCATTGTCCAAGTAGAAAATTATCTCATTTATCTTGGCAGTGATATCATTTTCTGCTTGGAACGAACACCCTAAAAGGAAAGAATATTATTCAAAACCCAAATGTTGAATTTGGCCACCTGTTAGTGTTCAGGATCTTCAGTCAGTCAGTCAGCAAGTCAGAAAAATAATAATTTCTCAGTTGATACTACCCTATTATTGATTATGCTGACATTGTCTATCAGAACACCTCTGACACTTATCTTAGGCCCCTTAATGTTGGATATAATTCTCTATGTAGATTTGTTTTGAGGTGTCCATATAGAACTCACCATTGTTTCATGAATCACTTAATTGGTTGCAGCCTAAATCTAGAAGGCAATTTCACTGGGTTCAGTTCATCTCCAAATGTGTTTATTTTAATTGCCCTTCCTATTTGAAACAGTTGTTGGTTCCATGTAGATCTTTACATCCTCTCAGAATTTTCAAAGAAGTCAGACGCAGGTCATTCCAATACAAAGCTCCTTCTGATTGGAATAATCTTCCTCCTTTTCTGAGATCTATTACCTCTTTCCGCTGCTTCAGGTCATCTTTATTTTCTTATCTTAAAACAACCTGGTTATGCTTTTAATTTGTGCGTCAAACAGCTTCAAATGCTCTTTATGCTGATGTAATTGATTTATTATCCGGGTCATTGTAACCAATTTTTCTTGCACAATAGCTGAGGTGTGGGTGGGAGAGGGTGAGCGAGCTGTCTGTATCTGTGTATTTCTGTATTTCTATATCTGTGTATGTTATGTAACGCTGTTTTGTTTCTGTTTGTATGTGTTTTATAATTTTGTATCTGTGTCTATAGGACCCCCTCGAAAATGAGATGCTACACCTCAAGGGGCTTTCCTTTCAATAAATTCAAATCAAGCATCAGGTTTGCGTCACACAAACTGCTGTTAAACCATTTTGAGCTAAAGTTTTAGAGGTCTTGGGTGGTTGGCTGCGGTCTGCAGTACCAAAGCCACCGTATCTGGGAGGAATGGGCAGGGTGTTGCCCAGTATCAGACTGGTTTTACTGCTCAGCTCCCAGTGTGACTGTGCAGGACTGTCTGGATGTGCAGCAGCTTGTTCGCTGAAACAAAACTTCCTTTTCTCCTTGGTCATGTTCTCCCAAACTTTCCCATGTTTCTCTCATTTCTTTCCCATCGATCGCCCGTGTTCAAACCAGCGACCACATCCCCCACCCACCCCCCTCACCCCCCCCACCCCCACCCCCACCGTGGCCTTAATCCTCCTCTAGTCCCCCCATCTCTCTCTCTGTTCACCTCTATTCTTTCACAGCCTTCTATCGTTCTCTGGGGATCAAATGAGCTTTGGCACTGTGTGATCGGCCTGGTGCTGCTCTCTCTCTCTCTCTCTCTCTCTCTCTCTCTCTCTCTCTCTCTCTCATGTGAAAACCTCACTGCTGATTTGTAATTTAATTCAGGGTTAATGTGTTGAGGCTTCATGTGTTGAGGGAGTTTCATAACGCCAGCGGCCATAACATCCATTCAACAAGTCAAATCTTTACAGGTTATAAAGTTAATAACCTTTAATATTTTCTTTCTTTCTTTCTTTCTTTCTTTCTTTCTTTCTTTCTTTCTTTCTTTCTTTCTTTCTTTCTTTCCAGGCCAAGTAGCATAAAATGGAAATACTCAAGTTAAGTACAAGTACCTCAAAATTGTACTTGAGTAAATGTACTTAGTTACTTTCCACCACTGTCAACAACCCAATCAACACCTCCAGACATATTATGGTCTGTTTGTGATCTGGCAGGAACAACCTGAATTATCGCACCTGTAATTCCGTTTAGCTGGAAGTAATTTGTGCAAAAAAATCCATCACAGCCTTCCAGTTCCTCCACAGTGTGTGAATCACAGGGAAGTGAAAGAGTGAAATAACTGAGCTGCTGTTTGGAGACAAAGCTTTAAAGGAATATGTTGGGGAAATATTTTGTCGAGCAGAATTCATGAAAAACATCTTGTTGCACAGTAAGAGAATTAGACATCCGCATGATGTCTGAATGAGTGATTTATTTGACCTCATGTGTGAATCTGTACTTCCAATCCACATCAGTCAGTCAGTCAGTTCAGTTTATTCACAAATCAGTTAAAATACAAGTACAATCATATGAGACATAATGGAGATATGTGAACTGGGACGCCCTGATAAGCTATCTGAAGCTTGAGAATAGGGGCCCAGACACTAAGCAGATAGTATTTAAAATATATGTTTACTAACACATCTAGATTTGAAAAAGTGCATGTATTATACAGTAACACTTACAACCTACAAAACACCTAAGACTAACCTAAGACCCTAAAAAGTACTACTAAATGGTCCTAAGACATTTATTCCATCAGTCTAAACATTGATTAAGTAAGATAGAATAAATAGAGACATATGGCAAGTGGAAATAACAGAACAATTTGAATGGATTACAGAGTGGAGTAACTAGTGTGTTTGTGTGCAGACTGTTGCCTCTTCACTGAAACTCAACAAAACCTCAGACAGAGTGATGAGGTCGGTGCGTGTTGCCGACAACAGATTTCACCGCAGAATTACCACAACAAATGAGCGGGTCCAGAGAGCCACAGAGCCACAGAGCAGAGACACGTCTGACCCGCAAAACGCCATGAAGGCAAACATTACACAGTGCCATCTGTTGCTGCAATACATCAACGCATCAGAGCTGCGCTGCCCAAAGCGGGGTCTGGGGCCCGCGGGAGGTCCTGAGGAGCGGTTCCAGGGTTCCAGGCAGTTCCTAACAGATCAAGTCAGACTTTAAAGCTGTGATATGAAACATTTTTCACATTAAAATACAGATAAATCATCAGGATCTATTCTACATTCTCAGTCTGTGTGTTCAGGCTTAGATCCCCGGTTTGCCTGAAATTGTCTTTTCAGTGATGTTGGGACGTTTTGTGGTGTAAACCATTTCCTGTGGGCGTGTCTTGTGGGCGGGGCCAGCGGTGAGGCGAGCGGCCGCAGAGCAGGAAGTCACAGCAACAACAACAACAATGGAGGAAAACAGGAACAAAAGAAAGAAGAGCGAAGCTGCCGGTTACGCTGCCGGTTACCTGATGACATCATCAAGATGACCGACAGGTGCTGGGGCGCCTCCTGTCTCAAGGACAAAAAATTCATATTGTTACTTGAATTTCATTATTATGTCATTCACTAAAGCTCATTCAGTGATAGAAATTAAAAGAATGCTTATTTTGATCATAACTTTTTGTCTGTTTTCTCTCACCTTCACCTTTACTTTCAGCTATTTCTCCAGACTGAACTGGTAAACTGGTTTTAGGTTAAGGTTTGGGAAATGGTAGAAAACAGTTTCAGATTGTCATGCCAGTTTATATTAGAGTCGTTTAACATGCTGCATGTGTTAGAAATATTCCATAATCCTAACCTCCAAACATAACATAACATAACATAACATAACATAACATAACATAACATAACATAACATAACATAACATACCATAACATAACAACACTGATTTGTAGTGTCGTAGTTGGTCCTTCTTGTTACAATGTAATTACAGACGAGTCAGCAGGTCATGAGGTCATCATTAGTTGTCACTGCAGTTACAATGTTACTACAAATAAGTAAATCCACTAAACAGATAGTTGCTATAATAGTTCAGACACTGTATAATATAGCTGTTGTTTGGATTTGGGCTTTGCAGCGGCTACAATATCAGAAGTTTCTCGACTGTCTGCAGACCGTCTGAATGAGATTTAGATATCTAGGAAGTTTTAAAAAGCTAGTTAAGTGCTATTCAGCGGCGCTGAAAGCCCGGCCATTGAGAAAGCCAAAACGAGACTATAAAGAGCGGCGCGGCGGGGGTTTGTGGAGAGGCGAAACATCGGCATTATGGCACGGATGCCATCTCTTTACCACAGAGAAAGCCCTCCCCAGATGGCAGCGGAGAATTTGTCGGCAAAAGGCTTTCAGTTTGCCACAAAAGCAATCTAATTGAGAACAAACTGTCATTGAATGAGAGGAGAGCGTGACGGGAGCGGGGGCTGCTCCGGGACGCCGTCCAGCGCCGGGGCGGAGGGGCGGCGGGGCGGGGTCTCGCCCCCCGAGCCCGACCCGAGCCGGACCGGGCTCGAGGCGAGTCGACCCGCGGGCCCCGGCCCCTCCGGGTCCCTCCGGGTCCCTCCGCTCCTCTGTGACTGACACAGGGGCCGCGGCGGATAACATGCGCAGCGGCTCCGACACAAAAGCCTTTCACAAGAGACACAGTCCAAACCCAGCCGACTGTCAAGTGTGAAGGAGAGGAGAGGCTGAATAGACACAGAGACAGATAAGTGTGAGGTCCAGGGGGGAGGAGGAGGAGGAGGGGGGTGGAGGGGTGGAGGAGGGGATGGGGGGGGTAAGTGTGTGCTGCTCAAAGACGATCTGGCAAACATCCTCCTGCAGCATCACAGGGAGAGAGAGAGAGAGGGAAAGTGTTGAAATGTGAAGGTTCAGATCTGTTGAGCTGATTCACAGATTTCCACCTGATCCGCTCATTCTGTTGCTTTAGTTCCCCATGATGGCAGCTACAAGTGCTTTCACTGTGGGATGTTTAGTGAAACGTGAGTGTTGTATCCAATCATGTTTTTGGATTATGCTACTTCACTCTTTTCTAGTCGTATTTAACCAAAACTGTAAATTCACCGCTCTCCTCTCATTTTTGAGAAAACTCACAGGTGGTAAAAAAAAAGTGAAGCATCCAGAATTCCCTTTATGGCGTCCATGAAATGTCTTCCTCCTTGGAAAATGCATGCATATCTTTCCCACTCTTATTCTTTCTAGTTTTAGCACCTGAGAGCAGAATCTTTATGTACAGATCTAAAATGAACTTGAAAAAGTTGAGCCAAAGACCTGAAATCATCAGAGTGAAATAGACACCTGTATCGCTGCTGGAATCTCCAGTTCAACATTCTCCAGCAGTCTATTTCCTGGCAAGACATGACATATATGTAAAAATCTTCCACCATATATTGAAACAGTTACACTGTGCATTTAAAACACTTAACCAGTGGTGTAAGAAGTACTCAGATCTTTTACTTAAGTAAAAGTAGAAATACCACAGCAGAAAAATACTCTGTTACAAGTAAAAGTCCTGCATTCAAAATGTTACTTAAGTAAAAGTACAAAAGTATTAGCAACAAAATGTACTTAAAGCAACAAAAGTAAAAGTACTCATTATGCAGAATGGCCCATTTCAGAATAATACAGTATATATTATATTATGTTATTGAATTATAATTATTGATGCATTAATGTGTAAGCATCACTTTAATGTTGCAGCTGGAAAAGGTGGGGCTGATTTCCACTACTTTATATACTGCTGGGTAGCTTAGAGTAATCTATAATAATACATCACAATTTATTAGTTGATTATATTTTGTATTAATAATCTGAATCTGCAAAGTAACTAGTAACTTAAGTTATCAAATAAAGGTAGTGGAGTAAAAAGTACAATATTTCCCTCTGAAATGTAGTGGAGTAGAAGTATAAAGTAGCATAAAATGGAAATACTCAAGTACAAGTACCTAAAAATTGTACTTAAGTACAGTATTCGAGTAAATGCTTAGTTACTTTCCACCTCTGCATTTAACCCATGCATTTCCAAAAATACACTACTTTGCCCTTTCAGCCTTTTCTCTCTGCAGCAGCTTCTTTTAATGGAAGCTGGATCCGCAGCTCTAATGCTCCGGTACTGCGATGTTTTGGGGGCCGAAATCGCTGCAGAGAGCAGATGAAAAGCTCCTCTACCACCAACAGAGCTGAATGGTCATTGTGAGGTTCACAAAGCCGGCTGGAGGGGAACACAGGACTCACTCGTCTCAATGCTTCACTTTGGGAGCGCGGACAAAGGCGTAAAAAACACAGATAGAGGCACCAAAGAGAAGCAGCGCTCGAGTATGAGGGACTCATCTGCCGCTCCGCCTCCGCCAAAGACACCATCAATCATCCCACCCAGCTGATTTAAATGTTAGCAGAGAGTCATCAATCACAAGAAATTTTGGTGAGTTTTTTGCTGGCGAGGCTTCGAAACGCTCGGAGAAATATAGTTTCACACACCTGTTCTCTGCGTTCGGTCAGATAGTCGGTCATATTATTTGAAGTTTACAGGAGCGGGAACGATCAGAAGTCACAGATGAGAAAACAGATGAACAAGTCTGGAAAGCATCGCTAAGAATAAAGTCAGTAACTTTTGCCGTTTGTGCTTTTTCACGTTTGTCCTTGTCTGCTGTGTGATAATCACGGTGCTTGAAATGTCACATGTACAGGTGTAAATATTAAGTTTTGACCAACATGGGTTTTTCAATACAATGCCAATACTTTTGGATTGAAGCTGCCAATAGCCGATATTTTGTGCCGGTGTTCAATATCTTGAAATTTGACCATTTTCACGCCCAACAATTCCAAGTATTCTGTGTTTCTCCCAGAATTCTCTTCTCCTTGGTGTGGAAAAGCCTCTGAAACATTCAGAGCATCATGGGACACTAAAACTCTCCACTGAAACCAGACTGATGAACAGTTAACATGTTAGAGTATTCAGATTAGTAGTAGCTTAAAGCGTGAGTTTTTCAATTCTTGCACTATGTTCATTTTTAAGTAGAATGTTGTTACTTTAACTTGTTTCATTTTGTAAAAGAAAGTAGAAAAGAGAATGAATGAATGAATATTTTATTTCCGTGTCTGGTCATTTACATGACCCGTCCCTCATGGAATTATTCAGACACATTAACTAACAACAAACCAAACATTCCGGCATGTTAACCCACCATCATCTAACAGCACAATACATAGATATCATCCAAACATAAATATAAACATAAACAAAAACATAAACATCATCCAAACATAAACATAAACATAAACCTCCCACAAATAACGCTAACAATGGAAAAACAGCAAATATACAAACATACAAACTCAGCCCCCTAAGCACAAGACACAAAACACAAATCCAAACAGGACAAAATCTGCATCTGCATCCATTAGTGCCAAAGACTGTATATTTGATCCAGTTCATAAATCAATAGTTTGCAATCCATATAGAATAGAGTATGAGGAATTTATCTATCATATGTTACTTTTCTCCTCCTATCCGATGCTAGAAAAGAGTGAAAGTCCTGCAGCGTCTGGTCCAGACAACAAGCTGCTGGTCTGAGTCTGATCTGACTGAGGTTGGTTTTGGCATTTCCTGTTAAACCAGTGAAGACACACTGCTGCAGGCTTTACAATGCAAAAGTACTTTTTAAGATCAGTAATAAAGTAGCGTAACTGATTACTTTTAAAAGTCACTTTCCCCAATACTGCTAATGAAATTCCATTGAAACTCAGACTAATGAAATTCTTTTAGTGTCAGCAGAGTGGACCTCCTCCCATTCAGTAGCAGGGAACCTCTGGGAGACATTACTGCCTTTAAATGAAGTAACAATTTACAAAAAAACATTATTTTCTGTATCTGTGATCAGGAGGAAACTGCATCATATCAGAGGTGATGATATCTGATATTTAATAAAAGGACAATATCAATAACCTGATTTATCAGTCCAAACTCTCTTCTTCTGTGCTTTTTATTTGGTCTGGTCCCTGATTGAGAATAGGACGTGTGTTTTTACTCTGCCTGTGTGTATTTGCTACAGGGAGGAAGAAGAGGAGGAAAAGGAGGAGGAAGAGGACGAGGAATAGGAAGAGGAGGAGTAGGGAGAGGAGGAGGAGGAGGAGGAGGAGGAGGAGGAAGAGGCGTCCTTTGTGATTTCGAGGAGAAGAAGAAGAAGGAGACGCACGAGCCGCATACTTTTAATGTTGTTTTGGTAACAAACAAATGGGAGCACGCGCCTCGCTGTTGTTGTCATCCATCCATCCATCAGAGGAGAGGAGGAGGAGAGAATGAGGAAGAGAGGAGGAGGTGGAGGAGAGGAGGAGATGAAGGTGGAGGAGAGGAAGAGAGGAGGTGGAGGAGAGGAGGAGGAGGTGAAGGTGGAGGAGAGGACGAGAGGAAGAGTGGAGGAGAGGAGGAGGAGGTGAAGGTGGAGGAGAGGAGGAGGTGGTGAAGGAGGTGGAGGGAACGAGGAAGAGAGGAGGAGGACGAGGAGAGAAGGAGGTGAAGGTGGAGGAGAGGAGGAGTGGAGGAGGTGAAGGTGGAGGAGAGGAGGAGGAGGTTAAGGTGGAGGAGAGGAGGACGACGAGAGGAGGTGAAGGTGGAGGAGAGGAGGAGGTGAAGGTGGAGGAGAGGAGGAGTGGAGGAGAGGAGGAGGCTGATTATTCCTCCCCTCTAAGTCCACCCATCTGTCCCCGTTTATCCGGCCTGAGCCTCTTTCACAGCCGCTGACAGGAGCCTGCAGCCAGAAACAGGGAGCTGGTAGGGGGCCTCCGCCTCAGCGCCTCACCCCCCCCCCAACACACACACACACACACACACACACACACACACACACACACACACACACACACACACACACACACACACACACACACACACACACACACACCCCGGCCCCCCGATTGTGTCCCTGCACACCAAAGCACTCTTCTATAGCTTTTTGATAGGCTTTCAATCCCCACGCCACTGACAAGGTTTTCTTTGGGAGGAGTAGAAGGAGCGGGGGGGAGGAGGAGGAGTGTGGGGTGGGCTTAGTAAGGAGATTTAGGGGAGGGGGGGGGGGGTACAGAGGTGAGGTTTTTGGGGGGGGAGGAGGTAGGGAGCGAGGGAGGAGGAGGGAGGAGGAGGAGGAGGAGGGAGGAAAGGAAAAACTGGGACAGATGGGGCTGATTGTTGCTCTCTACGCAAATTAAGGAGCGAGACATCTGCAGGAGAAACGTACTGGTGGTCTGAGGCAATTAAGACCGGCCAGGTGTGTGTGTGTGTGTGTGTGTGTGTGTGTGAGCGTGTGTGTGTGTGTGTGTGTGTGTGTGTGTGTGTGTGTGAGTGTGTGTGTGTGTGACAGAGACAGAGAGAGAGAGACAGAGAGACAGTGCAGATGAATGTGAGCATGCATACACTTACACATGTTGCGTATGTGCAAGAGATTAAGAAAGAGTGTGTGTGTGTGTGTGGGTGTGTGTGTATGTGTGTGTGTGTGTGTAGTTGCACTGTATGTGTGTTTGTTTGTGTGTGTGCATGTTGGAGTGTGTGTTTGCGTGTGTGTGTGTGTATGTGTGTGTGTGTGTACTAGAGAGAGAGAGAGGGAGAGAGAGAGTAGATGGAGATGAAGTCAGGCTCACATTACAATGAGGCCTGGTACAATAGGAGGAGGAGGAGGAGGAGGGGGAGTGGGGGGGGGGGGGGGGGGGGCATGGAGAGGAGGCCAAGGTGGGGAGGTGTGTGTGTGGTGGGGGGGTGGGGGGTGGGGTGGGGTGGAAGATTAATGTAAGAGAGGAGCGAGCAACAACACACTCTGGGACCGCTGCCAAAACTAAGAGGAGGAGGACAGGAAGAAGAAGAAGAGGAGGAGGAGGTGGACAAAGTGTAGAAGAAGAGAGAGGGAGAGGAGGTGGAAGAAGAGGAGGAGGAGGAAGTGAAGAACAGCAGGGGGAAGAAGTGGAGGAAGGCAGAAGGAGAAGACAAGGAGGGGAGGACGAAGATGAGGAGGAGAGGAGGAGGAGGTGGACAAAGTGTAGAAGAAGAAAGAGTGAGAGGAGGTGGGAAAGAGGAGGAGGAGGTGAAGAACAAGCAGGGGGGAAGAAGAGGAGGAAGAGAAGGAGAAGACAAGGAGGGGAGGATGAAAATGAGGAGGAGAGGAGGAGGAGGAGGAGGAGGAGGAGGAAGTGTAGAAGTGGGGAAAGGGCAGTGGAGGTGGAAGAAGAGGGGTATAGGAGGAAGACAGGGAGGAAGAAGGAAGAAGAGAAGGATGAAAGGAGGACGAGGAGGAGATGAAGAGGAGGAGGTGGAGGAAAGAGGAAGAGAAAGAAGGCAAGGAGGCGCAGAAAGAGGAGGAGGATTTGGAAGTAGAGGAGAAGAAAAAGAAGAAGAGGAGGAGAAAGAAGAAGAGGAAGAGAAAGGAAGACGATGAAGGTATAGCAGGAATAAGCGTTGCTGGTGAAAGAAGAGGAGAAGAGGGAGGAGGAGAGAAGGTGATGGACGAGCATGTCTCTCCCTCCTCTCTCTCTTTCTCTCTCTCTCTCTCTCTCTCTCTCTCTCTCCCTCTGTGTTAAGCTCTCTCGCCCGCTGGAAGCCGGGTCGGTGTCAGAGGTGACGGCTCAGACGAGCAGCGAGCTGGATTTACTGTGAACCACTTTCTCTTTCTACTCTTTTTTTTTTGTTTTGTTTTGTTACCCCCCGCCCACACACACACACACACACACACACACACACACACACACACACACACACACACACACACACACACACAGACCTCGCGTGACAAAGCAAGGTCATCACCAGGATTATTCCTCTTGAACGTCGCTGTTATTGGTCGCTTTGTGGCAGAAGAAGAATCCCACATGCTGTTAAAGAGTCCAAGCTCTACAAGGATGGAGCGTGTGTGTGTGTGTGTGTGTGTGTGTGTGTGTGTGTGTGTGTGTGTGTGTGAGAGAGAGAGAGAGAGAGGAAGAAAGAAAGAGAGAAAGAAAGAGAAATACTTCAATTTTGATAAGAAACATTTAGCGTCCTCAATCAGGCAATTTGTTGTGCAGCCAACACACACAATTGCAGTCCAGATACCCTGTGTGTGTGTGTGTGTGTGTGTGTGTGTGTGTGTGTGTGTGTGATAGATTATGATGACACAATTTGAATGTCCTTAATCAGGCAATTTGTTGTGCAGCAAACACACACAATTGCAGTCCAGATACTCAGTATTTGTGTGTGTGTGTGTGTGTGTGTGTGTGTGTCTGCTTGTATATATGTGAGTGCATGCATATGGGTTTGTGTGTGTACTATGTGAGTGCGTGTATTGTGTATGGGTATGTGTGTATGCATGAATGTGTGTGTGTGTGTGTGTGTGTGTGTGTAGCTCAGTCTAATCAGAACAGTGTTGGGTTGTTTTTAATTATTGGGGCCAAATAACTGCAGGCTTTGTGTTGTTAAGTGGGTTTCCAGCTAATAGCCTTAACACACTGCAGACTCATTAATCTGCCATTGTCTCTGATGTGAATGTGAATTAACAAAAGAGTGAATGGGAGTCTAGGAGCTTTTTAAAGAGGTAATCCCCAAGATCCTAGTTTTTTTTTTTTTTGTATTATATTGGGGGGATATCTTTTGTGCTAAGCGGTCAGATTGTAGTTTTAGATCTACAAACATTTCTCAGAGGCAGAAATAATCTCATTGCAACAAGTCCTCCAACCCGTACGACCACATGGGCTGTTTGTTCCTCTGATACGACCCACAGGAGCGTTTCCAGTGTGATCTCACAGAAATAACATGAACACGACCTCGACGGATTTGAAAACGTTCCTCCGCCACAAATTGAATTACGTCCCAAAGGTTGGTTAATGGTTAAATTTAGGCAATTAAAACCACTTTGGTTAAATTTAGGAAATAAAACAAGTTTGGTTAAGGTTAGGGTTAAGGTTATGGTGAAGTTTAGGCAACTAAAACAACTTGGTTAAGGTTAGGAAAATGGTTTGGTCATGGTTAAATTAAAAAAATTAAAATGTGACTCATGGTTGTTTGTCCTTTGGAAACACTGGGAATCAAACCCTGGTTACCGACATGGAAGGCAAACGTATACACCTATCCACCATCCAGACCACAACACCCTGACTTTCCACCGAGCTGTTTCAATGTTGAGAGAGAAACTTGACAGAGAAACTTGACTTGACGTCACGTGACGTGGACGCAGACCAACGCAGCACATTGTTGTTATTTACACGACCACTAGAGGTCACTTAACTTTAAAACATCGCTATAGGTCGTAATAAGCTGCTTCTGCAAACGACCTATGGGCTTGTTTTTTGGGGGAGGACAGTCTCTCTCATTGGCCGAGTTAAACCTCAGTGGGCGAAGCCAAAAATATGTTTTGAACTCTGGAAAAATATATAAATAAAACATAAATGGCAATAACTTATTTTTTCATTAATTCTTGTCAATGGTTTTTATGATGTTGGAAGGTCAGCAGCTAGCTTACCTAGCTAGCCACAGGCTATCCTTACAAAAAAGAAGTTTGTTTTAGTACACTGTTAGTATACTTCTTTAAAACTAAAAAATAAGAGAGTATACTTTTGTTTTAACTTTGTTGTACATTTGAGAATAGTATACTTAGGCTTGTACTTGTAATGCTACTTAGACTTGAATACTTTTTTACACTTTTGCAAAAGGCATTGAGAATAGTAGACTTAGGCTCACTTATAATTTTAATGATACTAGATACTTCAATAAACTTTAATAAACTGTGTAAAAAGTGTAAAGTCACCAGAAGTTCAAATATACCTTAGTACACGTTTAGTATTTGTGAATTAACCTAAAGTATACTTAAAGTATACAGATATAACTAGTTAACCCTATATCCTGCAAGTATACCTGCAAGTACACTTTTATAAACTAAAAAGTGGGCTAATTCAGTCCCAACAAGTAACAAAATAGTACACTTATAAGTAAACTAATTGTTTACCAAAGTCAGTACATTTATTATACTGAAGTATATTTATATTAAATACACTTCAAGTTTACTGTTTTTTTGTGAGGATAGTTTGAACTTGGAAGGTCAGCTAGGCTAACTTAGGCCACATCCACACTAATACCTTTTCGTTTTAAAACACATAACTTTTGCTACGTTTACACCTAGCGTCCGCACTACTCTGGCGTTTTCGGACTCCTAAAACGGAGACTTTTGAAAACGCTGCTGACCTTGTTTTAGTTGGAAAACTCCGGGATTGCGTTTTAGTCTGGACGGGCGGAAACGGAGACTTTTGAAAATGATGACGCAGACGCCCACGTTCACTTCCTGTCACGACGTGTCCTTCCCTGATTCGTCACGGCCCTATCACGTGACTCTTTTCCGGAAGAAAACAAACGACATCAGCCTTGACTACCAGTGGTTAATTCAACATGGAGAACGAACTACAGGCGTTGCTGACCTTGTTGTCTATGCTAGCAGCTGTTGTGCAGTTACATCCAAGCAAAGAAATCTCTGGTTGTACTTTTTTCCATTGCTGTTCTTCCTCTGTAGTATTTTCAGCAACTAAGCAACCAACCGCAGAGTAGACGATCTGCTTCCTGTTTACACCGGCACGCGCATGCCCAGTGTACGTGAATGGTCATGTGATATGCATTTTCAGGCGTGTTAGTATGGACGGAAATTATTTCTGAAACAAAAACATATTAGTGTGGATGTAGCCTTAGTCTGGCCTGTATTTTTTCAGTCAGCAGCAGAGCGCTAGGCTTCATAATATTAGCTTCCTCCTCTCTGACCTCTTGTCTTTTTCACTGAGCTTCAGTCTAATGTTACTGAGACAGAAAAACTGTGATTGCACGAATAAAACTACAACCTGCTTGCTGCAGTGTTTTTTTATTCAGTCTCCATCTTTGTCCCTCACTTTGGCCTCACTGTGGTGTTTCTGCACTGCGCCTCCCACAGATCACCTGTCAATCAAACAGTGATTTCGGTTGCTGCAGTTTGAGTTTCTGTAGGTGGCGCTCTGCTCTTTGTCCTCTCAGCCTTGGTGGCTATCCCTGCTCATGCTAACCACCCACTTCTTCTTCTTCTGTTGATTCCAAACAAAAGTCAGACTCTGTGTTTCTGTGCAGATCAGCAGCTTATTCCCTCCAGACAACAGACTGTACTCCTCACTCCTCTAATCCTGTGGTTTCATCACCTTGTCCAACACAACTTTTCCCACTGGGTCAGCCACCTCTGAGTGTGAGACGCCAAGCCACAAAACCCTGCAGTCAAAAGGGTGTCGAGAGAGAAAGAGAGAGAGAGAGAGAGAGAATCCCCTCTCCAATTCAGAGATAAGAGGTCTTTGTTGCTTCTCAATAGCGGCTCAGAAGATCCTTTTGTCTAGAGAGACTCGGCGGTGATATTAACCCGCCGTGCTTCAGTCTGTACGAGCTGCACTCACTTTTAACCCCCAGACTCTGCTTCATGTTCCCATGTTCACATCAGACACAGATAATGGAGCAAAACTGATTAGAAACAAGTGAGGAGTTAAAGGTAACGTAACACAAATCCAGACACACACTCTTTAGGACTAGTGTTATGATGGGACGTCATGTAATTAATGAATTTCCCCCCAATCTGTGTGTTTTGTTAAAGAAAAATAAAGAAACTTGCTGAAGTATAAGAGAAATTTATTATATCAGGATAAACTCCTTGAGATGTATCGTCTCGTTTTCAAGGGGCACCCAAACAAATACTCACAAAACAAATGGAAAACAGAACAGTACAAGACACAATGATATGTAACACAAAAATGACAAAACAAACAACAAACAATCAAACAAACGACTAAATAACAAAAGAAAGAAAAAAAGAAGAAGTTATAACCTTAGACTAGACACAATCAGTACAAAAGAAAAGGATCAATCTATAAATAACGGAAATAAAAGAACAGTGATGGCATTACTGAAAACATAGGCAATCTGTTTTAAGATGAGAAAACAAAACATTTTTAAATAAGCGAAATGATGACAGAGAACAGATATTTACAGGGACACAGCTGTGTGAGGTCAAGAGTTTACACTTCATCATTTCTGAAGCAAAACTTGGAAGTTTGTGCTGAAACTGAATCCAAACCTTCCTCCAGATTCCACTACTTCTTCCATTTTTCATGACAAGAGGAAAAATAAATTACAAAAACAAGCTGCAAAACTGAAATGCAATTTGCAATGCAACAATTTGATTTGTAGGGGATTCGTTTTATCAGTGAACTCTGTCATCACCAAAATACGGGAGATGATTTGCGCTGGAATTTTTACTTTTTACAAATTACAGAAACGGCAGATTCACACGTGACTAAAATCACTGACGATATCCACAATTATTAGAAATCACTGGTCGTCTCCTGGTCATATTAGTCCCATACAAATAGGGCTTTTTAAAAATGAAATTCTATCAAATTTGTGTGAATGTACCCTAATCAAAATAAAGGGATTGGAAGCACTTTACTTGTGCAACGTCAAAAGCTTTGGAAGCACTTTTTCTCCCCACTGTTTTTTGATGTGAATGAACCCTAAAATTTAAATAAATTCTGGATTGGGGCTTTGGTGACACTAGAAAGGCCAGTGGATTTTAACTCTAACCCTATAAGAGAAATCCAATAAACTGTCAACTGAAGTAAATTAAGATTATAAGAACTATTTGCTTGCATGATTTTGAAACTGTCACAACACTAGCTTGTACAAAAAGTGGGTCTTTGAAAGTCATGGAGGGACATTTTGAAAGCAGAGATCTGTCACTTCTGAATTCAAATCAGAGATCAATTTGCCACAGCTTGGTGTTTCCACACTGCAAAAAATATTAAGGGAGTTCAACTTAAAAACATAAGTTTACTTGCTGTCTTAAAATTTTGAGCTGACTGAAGTAGTTCTGAATAGTTTGGACAAAGATCATTAGTTAGTTCTAATGTAGAAAAGCTAACTGAGTGAACTTAAGACAATAAGTTCAATTAACAAATGTCTAGTCATGCTGATTCCTGTTTCCAAGTTGAATGCATTAATTGATGAACTGAAATCCAGTGTTATTTATTTTTTCACAAGGTTTGCTAGGTTTAAGTTTGAGTTCCTCTTGTATCACATGATTAATACACAGTCCAGCATATAGTCTGCAGCTGCAATACACTTACTTGTAGTGGATTGTACTTGGGCTACAACTAATGATTATTTTCATTGTCGATTAATCTGTCGAGGATTTTCTCGATTAATCGATTAGTTGTTTGGTCTATAAAATGTCAGAAAATGGTGAAAAATGTGGATCAGTGTTTCCCAAAGCCCAAGATGACGTCCTCAAATGTCTTGTTTTGTCCACAACCCAAAGATATTCAGTTTACTGTCATAGAGGAGGAAAGAAACCAGAAAATATTCACATTTAAGAAGCTGGAATCAGAGAATTTTGACTTACTCAAACCGATTAATCGATTATCAAAATAGTTGGCGATTAATTTAATAGTTGACAACTAATCGATTAATCGTTGCAGCTCTAGATTGTACTTGCCATGTTCATCAGAGAGAAACTTACTTGAATGTGAATTCCCAGATACATAGATAAGATAGATAGTAGATTCTATCATGTTTTTTTATTTTATTTTTTAATCAGAAATTGACCTATGATTCATCAAACATACATACATAACAAGTCTCTATCCTGTGACTTCATTCAAACCAGAAGAAGGAAGAGTTTCTGGAGAGTTAAACCGAATGCAATGCATGCTGGGAAGTCTGCTAATAAACTAACAGTGTTGAGTTTAGTGAATGCTTTATAAGGTGTTCTTTCAACTCATGATTTTAAGTCATGAAGCTCATAACTAGCACTTTTAAGTTGAAATTGACAAACACATCTATATACATTGTGTTAATGGATAAAGATGAGTTGATTTCACTAAATTGCACTGTGGGTTTTTACAGTGCTGCAGTGTTAAAGACCCCAGGTTCAGACTCTCTGCCTTTCTCTCTTCATCAGCAGCTTTAATGAATCCTTGTGGGATCTTTTCACACTTGTAAAGAGGAGCCGGTGGGACCCAGGCCGCTTTAACAAGCTGTTTGTCGGTGGAGGGTCGGTCCGCCGAGGTTCACAGGCTCCGGGCTTTGTGCGGCGTCATGATCGCCTCGCTCTCAGCCGCGGGAGATAATGCCGGGGGCAAACGCGACGGAGAAAAGAGAGGGTTGATTAGGGATGAAAAAAAGCCCCTAATGAGATAGAAGGTGGCTGTGTGTTATCCCGCGGCGGTGTGAAGGGAGAGAGAGGAGGTTAAGGACCGCTGAGTGCCGAGTCAGCAACCTGTTCCCAGTCTAAAAGAAGGTGGGGAGAGTTTGGGGTCCATGATGAAAATTAGGGAGGAGAGATTAGTCACATTATCCTACAAAAGACTTTCTGAAAAGTCTGGAATCAAACAAGTATCAAAACCAGGGTGTGACACAACTTGAGTTTTCCAAGGCTGATATCAATATTTTTTAGATTAGATTTTTTAGATTTTATGGCAACATTCAATATCTTTGAATTGGATCATTTTAATTATTCCCCCCTCAAATTCCAAGTATTCAGTGTTTCCCCCCAGAATTTCAGGGTGGAAAAGCCTCTGAAACATTCAGACCTTCATGGGACACTAAAACTCTCCACTGAAACCAGACTGATTACATTATTTTAGGGTTAGCAACTCCCTCCATTCAATGGTAAGTAAACTCTGGGATATATTATTAAAACTAGAATTTATAACCTCCTTGTCTCCTCTCCTCCTCTCCTCTCCTCTCTCCTCTCCTTGTCTCCTCTCCTCTCCTCCTCTCCTCTCCTCTCCTTCTCTCCTCCTCTCCTCTCCTTGTCTCCTCTCCTCTCTCCTCTCCTTGTCTCCTCTCCTCCTCTCCTTGTCTCCTCTCCTCTCTCCTCTCCATGTCTCCTCTCCTCCTCTCCTTGTCTCCTCTCCTCCTCTCCTTGTCTCCTCTCCTCTCTCCTCTCCTTGTCTTCTCTCCTCCTCTCCTTGTCTCCTCTCCTCTCTCCTCTCCTTGTCTCCTTCTCTCCTCTCCTTGTCTCCTCTCCTTGTCTCCTCTCCTCCTCTCCTTTTCTCCTCTTCTCTCTCCTCTCTTCTCCTTGTCTCCTCTCCTCTCTCCTCTCCTCTCCTCTCCTTGTCTCCTCTCCTCTCCTCTCCTCCATGGTGGGACACACAAACACACAAAGCGCTCTCCAATTATAGTAGTGGGATTAATAAATAAAACATACAAAGAAAATGCCTACAAAACTTCCGCCTCCTGTAAAGGTCAGAATGCCATTGGACGTCTCGTAGAGCTCAGCGTGTTTGAGGGTTAAAGTTCAATATAGTTGAACTTTGGGCGCAAAACCTGGTGAAAAATCAAGGTGGTGCCGCTTTCGGCTGTAGAGCCCTGCATTCTGGGCTTCGGGACGATTTTCACATCACTAACTCGGGCTCGGGTCGGGCACAGAAGACACAGTCTGCCTGGCCACACTCCCTCCTGTCGCTTCCAAGCAGCACCGGCCTCATGGACTAACGTTACTGTTCTGTTCTTGAGAAAATGGACTCTAGCCACGTTCTTTGATGAAGCTTTTGATCGTACACAGCATGCCTTCTGTTTGCGTATCCTCTATTTTCCTAACTGACATGGTGATAAATAACTACAATAAGCAAACTATTATTTATATACATTAATATGGCTAAAATACGGATGAGAGGGACGCGTAGTAATCCGTCAAAAATAGCAGTCATGCGTATCTCCAGAGCTGCGGCTCCGATCCTGTTAAAAAGCTCAACCTTTTTCTGATAAACGTTTGAACTGACACATTTAATATTGGTAACGCTTTGGAAGTATTTTGTATGGTGTTGATTTAATAAGCTGTTCGAAAGGTTAGGTTTTTATGTAAAAAAAAAAATCTGGCTCGGGTCGGGCTCGGGCTGAGAATTCTCATAAGCCTTAGGGCCCGGGCCGGGCTCAGGCCTGAATGTCTAGGGCCCGGGCCGGGCTCAGGCCTGAATGTCTAGGGCCCGGGTCGGGCTAGGGCCTGAATTTGAGGCCCATGCAGGGCTCTATTCGGCTGCACAGATGTTTAGGAGAGCGCTGCTGCGTCCCTGATTGAAAACAACGGCCTCGCTCTGCTCATAGAGCGTTTGGTGTGAAAACCCGGTCAGCAGACACTTCACACAACAAGAGGTTTGGACAAGTTTTACTGTTCTTTTGTGTCAAAGTAATGAGAACTAAGAGAAACAGAGGAAACTGTCACCACAGTTTATATAGAGTTGACTGACATGGTCGATCTATAGGAACAGAATCAGAGAACAAGAGGTCTGGACAGAAAGAAAGAGAGGCACTTCTACAGAGTGGACTGGAACAGGCAGAAACACTTCAGACTACAAGAGGCTGGATTTTCCTCTGTGTGGCACTGAAGAAGAAAACAGAGAAGGAAAAAGCTGAAGAAGAAAAGATGAAAGAATAAGAAACCAAAGAAGAAGAAGCCAAAGAAGGAACAGAAGAATCTAAAGAAGAAATCCTGAAAATCTAAAGAAGCTATGGAAGAAGGTAAAGAAGAAGAAAATAAAGAAGCTAAAGAAGAAACTAACTGAGAAGCTAAAAAAGAAGAAACATGTTGAAGAAACTAAAGAACAAGCTAAAGAAGAAACTAAAGAACTAAAGAAAAAGCTAAGAAGAAGCGACTAAAGAAAACAAAGCTAAAGAAGAAGAAACTAAACAAGCCACTGAAGAATAAACTAAAGAAGAAGGCCAAGAATAATCTCAAGAAAAAGAAGCTAAAGAGGAAAAAACTAGCTCAAGCTCAAGAAGAAGAAACTGAATAAAAAGCAAATGAAGAAGAAGCTCAAGAAGCAACTAAAGCAGAAGCTAATGAAAGACTGAATGCAGAGTCGAGGAGTGTTGATTTTCTTCTTCTGTTGAACTGAAGAAAATCTAAAGAAGAAGAAGAAACTAAAGAAGAAGAAACTAAAGAAGAAGAAACTAAAGCAACGCCTCAGGATATTTTCTCTGCTGCTTTTCTTCACTCTGCCATCAGTCCTGTTATTGTTCAGTGGGCTGGATCACACACACACACACACACACACACACACACACACATACACACACACACACACACACACACACACACACACACACACACACACACACAGGTCTGTATTACTATACTTGTGAGGACTTTCCATTGACTACATTCATTCCATAACCCCTAACCCCAACCCAGTGTGTGTGTGTGTGTGTGTGTGTGTGTGTGTGTGTGTGTGTGAGGGAGTGTGTTTGTGCACGTGCTTATTCATGTGCATGGTGTGTGTGTGTGTGTGTGTGTGTTGTGTGTATTGTGTGTGGGTGATTGTGTGTATATGCTAGTTTTTGTGTGCGATGCTTTTTGTGTATGTGCGTGCGGTGTGTGTGTGTGTGTGTGTGTGTGTGTGTGTGTGTGTGTGTGTGTGTGTGTCCGTGTGTGTGTCCGTGTGTGTGTGTGTGTGTCCATGTGTGTGTGTGTGTGTGTGTGTGTGTGTGTGTGTGTGTGTGAGGGCGCCCGCTAGGTGACAGACTGGCAGTGAGAATGAACTTAATCCTCTAAGCTCTTGTTGGGGCTTGTTCTCTCTCTTTCTCTCTCTCTCTCTCTCTCTCTCTCTCTCTCTCTCTCTCTCTCTCTCTCTCTCTCTCTCTCTCCCTCCCTCCCCAAGACCAAAAATAAGCAGCAGATGAGCAAACCTGTACTTTTTACTTTTTCTTTTTTTCTTTTACTTCTTTTTTTTCAGCTTGACTTTTTAAGAAATCCTCCACAGAATTCTTTGTGCACATTATTTTTAAAAACATTGAAAGGTTAATAACTTGGTCATTTTTGGAGCGATCTCTTAGGTTTTCATAAAAAAAATAAAGACAGACCAAATCAATAAACCTGACAAACCTGGTGTCATTCTGAGCTGCGGTTCATGATGCTGTGGTAACTGAACACATGTTGGGCCTGAACAGCTGAACTCTGTTCTGCAAACAAAAAGGGCGAGTCAGCTGATTTCAGTTTTTTCCTCCATCACGTTCCAAAAATAGTGATTGTGATAGTGAACTACTCACGCAGCTTGGTTGTGTTGGTGAGATGTGAGCTGCATGAGGTTCCTGAACTTTACACTTTACACAAAGCATTTCACATGAAGTCAATCGTCGATCAATACACACAGCAACATGCTTATGGGCAGAAATATGTGTCACCAGAAACTGAAATTGAATTATTTGTATTTTAATTTGAATTGCTCAACTTGAATAATTGCATTGAAAAACTGAATCTGAATAGCATAATTTGAAATTGAATTTATCAGTTTGAAACTGAATTCCAATAAACTTGAAACTGAATGTAATATTATGAAATTGAATTCATTTGCTCTGAAACTGTATTCAGTTCTCACAATTC
>NW_027280320.1:0-24858 GCF_046629955.1 Centroberyx affinis | reverse complement strand
TATATATATATATATATATATTTGTGTGTATATTTGTGTGTATATTTGCATGTTTTAATCAGTGTGTTTTCTTTTGCATTGATTAAAGTGTGATTTTAATGTATAGGCCTCGTGGAAGAGTGACCCATTTGTGCTAAAAGAGATGCTCATAAGAAACAAAAACAAGCAAAACAATTCAATTATGAACAGTGATGAACATTATGGTGCGAGAGCGGGCTGATCTGAGCCTGCCACAGGCAGGTGGAGTAATACAATTTACATCTCTGCTTGAAATTGCTTCCTCCTTCTGTGTGATTATAATAATTAAACGTAATGTGTTTTCTCAGTCTTTCCTTGCGCTGTACACAGGGTGCTTATAATACACATCTGTTTTCCCCGATAATCATTTTTAATTAGGATTTCACTTGCATTTCTGTCCTACTAAGTACAACTATCTCATGTTTTGTGGCTCTGTCGCGTGGCCGACTCATCTACAGCTGCAGCCGGCTGCTGGCTGTGCTGCAGGAGTACACAGCGTCCTGTAATGCTTTTTGGTTTCTATGGAGAGCGATGTGTATAGTCCTTTATCTGCTGTATGCACTGCACTGTAGCACTTCCACTACATGTGAGGTCTTGTTTAGAGCTGCAACAATTAATCAATTAATCAATAAGTTGTCAACTATTAAATTAATCACCAACTATTTTGATAATCGATTAAACAGTTTGAGTAATTTTTTAAGAAAAATAAGTCAAAATTCTCTGATTCCAGCTTCTTAAATGTGAATATTTTCTGGTTTCTTTACTCCTCTATGACAGTAAACTGAATATCTTTGGGTTGTGGACAAAACAAGACATTTGAGGACGTCATCTTGGGCTTTGGGAAACACTGATCGACATTTTTCACCATTTTATAGACCAAACAACTAATCCATTAATCGAGAAAATAATCGACAATGAAAATAATCGTTAGTTGCAGCCCTAGTCTTGTGCGTACTTGTGCTAATGCCACCATTTGAGTTTCATGTATTTGCCTCGTCAAGAAAAATCCCAGTACATTTAGTGTTTTTACCGAATAAAAATGATCAATCTTTATTGCTAAGAAATTTGACAAAAAAGTGGATCTTGGTAATGAAAAGAAATATGTTGGTGGTTCCAAACGGCAGCAAGTGGGAACTGTGTGAACTTAAAAACTCAGGACATAAGAAGAGACTCCCGCACACCGTCTATACCTGCAACTAAAACATTTATTACGTTGCTAATTTTCTAATAAATGATTTAATTGCAAGTGTAGACTCTTTTCTCTTTTCATGTTCTGCCGGCTTCCCAGTCCTCTCCTACGCACCCGTCTCCTGGTATAGGTGTGCGAAGAACCTATATAGTTCCCTCAAACTTCAAAACTCAGAAATCCTGTGCAGTGAGGTCAGTAAACGTCACACAGCTCGCTCATGTTTACCAACCGTTCGGTCTGTGATGCTTTATACCAAAGGAAACCAAAGAGACGAGAGAGGAGAAGATCTAACACCGGTGAGTCCAGCTTTCTCTGCCGCTGTTGAGGAGACAGTGTGGATTTCGCTCTGAAGTTTCGATTCGTCACTTACTGTAAGTGGAGAGGTGACCATACACCTGACACCAGAATTTGGGCAAATAAGGCGAATCTACAGTGTCTCAGTTAGTAGGGATGGGACCCTCTTCTCTGCTGCACCACCACTTTGTGATTCAGGGTGTATTTTTTACATTAAAAATCTTGCCTGGTGCAGCTTTAAAGGAATAGATCACCCAAAAATGAAAATTCTGTCATCATCTACTCACCCTCATGCCAAATGAAACACAGGTGAAATGTATTAGTCCATATAACACACAGGGAGGGTGCCAGCACAACTTGGTAGCAGCCTTCTCCAAAACAACTGAAGTCAATGGGGACCTGTTCTTTAGAGTTCCAAAACAAAAACAGCCAAACAGTCACACTGTGAACAGAAAGACCTATACACCATGATTTGTTGCAAATCAATCAGCTGTAGTTCAGATTTGCACTAAATGATGGTGTAAATATACTGTAGGTCTTTTTGGAACTCTGAAGAACTGGTCCCCACTGACTTCAGTTGTTTTGGAGAAGGCTGCTATGGAGTTGTGCTGCAGCCTCCCTGTGTGTTATATGGACAAACTTCACCTGTGTTTCAACTGGCATGAGGGTGAGGAGATGATGACAGAATTTTCATTTTTGGGTGAACTATTCCTTTAAGGGTGATGCATCCTGGAAAAGCCCTTTGGAAAAAACGGATACAAACACCTTTATGTGTTACACCTTTATATATGTACAAATAAAAAAAAGTGTCTAAAATAATTGCTGTAGAATGACAAGATGTGATTTGGTCGAGGTTTGGTTTGGAAGAGATGTGATTCACATCAAAGAGACAGGAGGGCATAAATATATCAGAGTGAGGGAGTGCACCGCTATATAGGCCATGTCTTTAAATATTACACAACTCTCTCTCTCTCTCTCTCTCTCTCTGTAGCTGGCCATGTTGGAAACCTCACTCATTCCCAGCCTGCTGACTGTGGACCAACTTATCTCCCTGCTGCTCTCCCTCCATTTCTCTTCTTCTCATCCTCTTCATTCATGTCTCTCCCTCTCACGCTCATGTTTTTTCCCCCGTTAAAATTCATCTTTCTTTTTGTCTTTCTGCAGTTTATACCGCTAGCATCTCCAAATGTCTCTTCATCCTCCATTCCCACGCCATTTTCGCTGCCCATTTACATTTCTTCCTCTCTCTTTCTTTTGTCTTTTTCTGTCTTCCTCTCTCTCTCTCTTTCCCTCCATGACTCCTTCTGGCTTCCTCCCTCCTTCTCTCTCTCCATCTCTAAAACATGCTGCTAGTATCCCAGTATCTCTATCTTCAAATTCCTTTCAGCGCCTGCCTTTCTGTCTCTGCAGTATTACACAACTCGCTCTCTTTCTTCTTAGCCTTTTCACTCTTTTCGCCCAGCTTCGTGCAGATACGGCTGACCTTAAAACCGGTGATGATACGGTGAATAAAAAGGTGAAGTGTGAGAGTGAGTCAGCAGGAGAGATCACCATAAGCCAACCACCACCAAGAAAACCAAGTGATATGCAACACACAGAGAAGCACTCATTCCTGCACTGAAAAGATACTACTTTGTCTATTTTTGTGTCTTACGTCTGTCACATATTACTTATTATGATGCATACTGGGGTTAGATATTGGCCTTTTATTAAAAATTGGATATTGGCCAGTTGGTGTGGCCCACCTCTGATATGATGGAGGTTCCTCCTTTTTTTACTCAACAGCTTCTGGAGTATCAGTCTGGAAAGACCATCAAATAAAACCTGATTCATTCTGGCTTAAAGAGCTGCTAACCCACCTAAAACAATTTCATTTGTACAGCTTTCAGTGGAGAGTTTTAGTGTCCCATGATGCTAAATGCATTTTCAGAGGTTTTTCCACCCTGACATAAATATAAAATTCTGATTTTGTTTCATGAACAGTAGTTCATGAAGTACAAAATGGATTGTTTAGTTGCATCCATCGGGTAATGGTAAACTCAGAAGTCATTTTATTGAGTTTTTTCTGTTCATTTTCAATCAGTGCTACCTTATTAGTGCTTGCTAGCTATGTTAACTCATCAAAATGATGAAACGTAATGAAAGGCAACACCAGAGATTTGAAAAATATATGATTTGCCCGTTCAAAATGTTGCATCTGCAGACCGCTGCATAGATCTGAACTTCTCACACTGTTCACAATCGACATGTTCACAGAATCATGTCTTTGTTTTTGTTTTGTTTTGTTTTTTCTTTCTCTTCTTTTCTTTTTGTTTGTTTGTTCTGTCTCTAATTCTAAAGCGAGGACAAATCTGTAATACTGAATGTATTTTACGACTGCTTCCTCAATAAAAAAGATTTAAACACAATCGGACAGAATAGAGCGACCCATCAGTTGCTTGCAGTGTCTACAAGCAGTAATCCATACTATGAATTTATATTATAACGATTTACATCAGCTTTAAAGGGCATGCTAGATTCTTTCACAAATACAAAGGTAGGTAAGCTGAGTTTAGTTGGGCTCATCATCCACTTACAACTACTTTCAAACCTGTTTTTCAAATATACAGTAGTTTGCCCCTGGCGCACTGCATGCATACAATACGCTGATTAAAATGCACTATGACAACTCCTCTTATTTACAGCTGCCGCTTGCACTGAGTGTCTGGTAAAGTGTGTGTGGGTGGGTGAGAAAGACAATGGGAGAGAGGAGGGAAGGGAAAAAAAACTACAGAGGGAGACAGATGAATAGAGCGCGCGAGAGAGAGAGAGATAGAGAGAGAGAGAGAGAGGAAGAGGGAGGGAGAGAGAGGAGCGTAAAACAATGAGAGTGTCGATCAAAAAGCTAAAATGTTCTGAACGCGCCATTGTGTGCTGATCGTAAAAATAGAAGTGAATATGAAAGAGTACAACCTCCGTACGCACACTCTTCATTTGAAGGATGGCAAATCGGGACAAAGCTTAAGACTACTAACAACAACCGTGAATTCACACCCGCCCACATCCTGCACACACACACACACACACACACACGCGCACAGAGCCTTGATAAGTACAGCATTGCAGGCTCATTTAGCCCATTTCTCGGGTGTAATGTAGTGTTTACAGCACCCCGGGGACCTGCCTCTCCTCCCCGAGCGCCTCTCCTCTGGGGAAACAGCAGAAAAACAGAAGGGGCCCAGAAAGGCTTGCAAACACACTGTCATCTATAAAACCATCAACTTCACACCCGTCGCTGTCATCATCGCCGCCGTCGTCATGGTAATCTGCGTCGCGGACATTTGGTCAACCGTCAACATCTCTGTCTTCATCGTTCGTCATCATCACCATATTCATCATCGCCGTGATTTTCATCATAATCATCATCGTACCTGTCATCATTGTCATCGCAATCATCGTTGTTGTTGTTGTTGTTGTCATTCTTATCCTCACCATCACCATCATCATTATCCCAATCATCCCATCATGCCGCGGGGCGTCTCAAGAACAGCCAGCTGGCAGGTACATGCAGCCATTTTGAGAAGGTCACCGTCTCTAGGAGAGTGTGTACCTCTCCTATAAGAAAACAGTGTTTCCAGTCTCTTCCCGCCGCATTGAGACTTGATAAACCAAGCGCTCTTCATGTATTTCCAAGTTTTCAAACTGTCCGATTTTACCCTGGTCTGCATGAAAACTGTCCCAATTCCCTCTGTAATATCGTTCCTGTTGTGTGTACTCGGTTTAAAAAAAAAACAGAAGTGATGTTGGAGCCCATTTTCATACCAATGCAACGCTTTTAAATCCACGCCAGATGAAACACATAACAAAAACAAGGTGGGCCACTGGGACACAGCTGAGTTTGAGCTGTGTGTGTCCTGCTGGGACAGTAGAGACACACACAGGCCATGCAGGCGCTTGGGAGGTGCAGCTAAATCTGCAGCGCCGCCTCCAGTCACGCTTTATGCCCATTAGCATTACAAAGTTATTCATTCTTATCATTCTGCAGCCTGTTGACAGTAAACACAACCCGATATATAAAGGTTGACATGGCTAACATTGTGACAGGATAAAAAAAAAAAAAAAAGTGCCTGAGGTTCTGTGGGTGTGTATGCATGATATGAGACTTGTGGTGCGTTCACGCCAAGCATGTTTGGAGCGGTATACTCACTCAAACTCTGGAGCGTTTACTCCTTTAGTGCAGTTTGTCATTTTAACTCAGGTGGCACCAAATAACGGCACCGAGACGCCTGAAAATGTGAGTCTCAGTCCTCTAACAAGAGAACTGCAATGTGGTTCGTTAGGAGTGGGAATGTAATCCGAACAAAGTACAGCAAAAAGACTCCAAAACACAAGTGTTTATGGGTTTAAAGACACGGATGTTGACGTCTGAATGCCAGCAGTTCCTCATTTTTGGAAGGCCGGGCAGAACAGAATGAACTGAGGTATGCATCAGGATACATTGTCTTCTCCTTTGCTCAAGCCACAGTCTAGACTGATGCTCATATTCTGCTATTTCTTCCCATGTTCTTAACTGATATGAACACCAGAGAAACAAAATTATGTAAATTGTTTAAATTACAGATATTGGAATTAGATTTGTTTCGACTCCCCTCATCACCAAAATCTCTAACCAGGCAGGATGACAGGTTTCCAAAACTCTGTCCAATAAACAAGCTGCTTGGGAGTCATGTGACTTTTGTTTGTTTGTAATTAAGCAGTGTGAACCTAAGCGAACAAAATACAAAAATGCAACAAAGTAAACTTTTACACTATGGTTCATACCTGCAGTTCAAAGATTGATAAATGTAAGATGGCTGCAGACAATTGACTTTAGTGACTAGGCTGGCATGTTTTATCTGTAGATTAATTCACTTGTACTCTAAGTTTGTAGTAGTTATTCATGTGTGTATAGTTGATGTACTTTCTTTCTCTGAAACACATTGAGACAAATTCCCAGCAACTATAGTAGGCAGCAAAAAATATGCTTCAGCTGACAATAACCATCACTGTTGTTGCCTCATCATCATCAGCATAATCCTCATCAATATCACAATCAATAACTACGTCATTATCATCCGCACCACCCCAACACAAAATCATCTTCATCATCGCCATCCTCCTTATCACCATCACCATCATCATCATCATCATCATCATCGTCATTACCGTAAAAATCATAATGATCAACAACTATTGTCATCATCTCCCTCCATAGAGTCATGGTTGTCATCATCATCAACACCATTATCAACCATCTAAATCGACATTAACAAAAATATGAAATGCTTGACAAATCCTAAAATCTGCAGGAATCAAAACCAGTCAGTCCCTCCTTCACTGTGATCCACTGTCGACATTTACATTCTTTGTTTATGGATTATTATTATCACTCTATGGCATTATTATTGTATATCCTCAGTAGCAATAGAAGTTGCTGTAGCAGTCATTATTTTAACGTTCCATGGCTATCGGTATGTTGTATTTTAACTTAAATAGTCAGTCAACCAATCAATCAATCATTTAATATCGTTAGAATAATAACTAACAACAACAACAACAACAACAACAACAACAACCACTACAACCCTCACAACAGTTGACTATAGCTGCTAGCTAAAAATATTCTTTCCAAAGTAAACAAACAGACTAGTAAGCTTTGACCTTTTGTGTAAACAGGCAAGCAGACAAAGGAAGATGGACCAGTGAGTCAAACCGAGACTTGAACGCCTCCTTCTCTCTTCTCTCTCTCTCTCTCTCCTCCTCCCTCTCTTCCTCTATGTCTCTCTGCTTCTGTCTGCTCTCCAACCATCTGTGGTTTCACTGCGCCCACCTCATCCCATAGCTTGCATCTTCTGTGAGTAAGTACAGGCTGAAAAAGTAAAGGTATGTGTTTCTGTGTCACTGCAAGCTGCGAACACGCTGAGGTGGGTGGTCAGACATAATGTGGCATGGTTCAATACGGTGCCAACGGCGACTGACACCATGTTTTACTTTACAGAGCTTATACACTCCATATTAAACTCAAGGGATACAGGAATACACCATGTTTTGAGATAATTACCTGTTATGATATGCAAATAGAAAGCAGAATCATCCATGTGTCTCTGGACATTCATTCACTCCATCCTGATCCTAATACTTAAGCATACACTATCTTGAGTGATAGTAGGGGACTAGCGTTATCTCAAAAGTGACAAAATGAGAACATGTAGCAGCTCTAAAACTAAATGGTAAAAAGCGAGTCTTCGCCTCACTGCATCTCTGCATCAAAACATACAGTGTATAGCTGCTTTTTAACAGTTTAAAAGTGTTTCTGGCTGGAAGATCTGTACCACTACACACATGACATTGTGTCATAGTAACATACTCAAAGAGAGGACCTCAGCAACTGAAATTTCTTATGTTGATATAACTTAGAAAGTAACTTTGACTTATTGTATGCTTACTTATAATAGCAGCAAGATGTGTTTCAGCCACACTCCTTGATGCCTTTGCCACTACATTAGACAAATTCTAGACAAAGACCTATGCTGTGTGTAAAATGGTGAAGACGTGTAGCTTTGCAGAAGACTTCAAAACACACACAAAGGAAGGACCTCAGCAACACAGAGTACAATGAAATTTCCTCCCAGAATTCTTATAAAAAGCGACTTTGAGCCGCTGTACGCCTCGCTGCGTCTCCGCATCAAAGCATATTTCAATCTTTAACACCTACGCCAACAAACAAAAAGTAATGGCTATTTTCTACAGGAAAAAAAACAAAACAAAAACAGTGGCAGTTGTGAGATGATCAAAACGTGTCGTGGCGTCGCCTCGCAGACACACACAAAGAAATGAACCTCAGCGACAAAACGTACGATGCTCTCTCCCCCACAGAGTTGATAAAAAAGGCTTGTAAAAAGATCTCGGCGTGCGTTCGCATGTCATCGTTTCAGCAAAGAGGTAAAACACACACACAAACATACATGACAACCCTCAA
Source organism: Centroberyx affinis (assembly GCF_046629955.1). Taxonomy (NCBI): domain Eukaryota; kingdom Metazoa; phylum Chordata; class Actinopteri; order Beryciformes; family Berycidae; genus Centroberyx; species Centroberyx affinis. Next base: position 16,360 of record NW_027280320.1, on the reverse strand, counting down.
ACACATGTTGGAGGGAGAAAACCACGTGGTCTGCTCAGCTTTTGCGTGTACACTGTGACTTTACAGACACGTTTTCACTGTGACACCTGAACAAAGAGGAACACAACACTGTCTGCTTCCCACAACTTTCCCACTAAAACCTACACATAACAAGGAGGACGCATTCGATAATTTGTGTTGATGAAGATGGACGCCGTGCGCCTTCATCCTCGCTGAAACTGCCCTTTTGTCTAAGAACCATCATGCCTTGGTGTGGTGTGACAGAAAAACACCTTTTCATTGAGGAAAACACGGACGTCCAATTAAGAAAAAAATCTCCTAGACACCATCTGATATGGTTCATGCAGTTGCGTCTACTCAATACAGCGGCTTCGCTCTGCACACAAAGAAGCCCGATGCTGTGGAAACCAGCATCGAAACCAGCACCGAGCGCGTTTTGATTGGCTGGTTGTGACTTCACAGCAGAAGCCTTCTCCAAAACATCACATGGTTTCAACTGAAGATGTTTGAGATGAAATAATTGAAAAGAAAAATGTGATGCCTATACTGCCTATATTACAAAACGATTGCTTGTGAATTTAAAACTCTGTGTGGAATATTATCGAGGATACTGACTATCTATAACTATATTGCCTAAAATTGTAATGTTTTAGATGATGGAAATGTTTGTGTTTTATGAATTAAACAGATGAAAGCTTTCAAAATGGCTTCATGGCATTATTCCACTATGTTTACGAAGTAAGGTAGATTTGTGTATGAATCCAACACGCACCATATGCTGCTTATGACTTCAAAGTAAAAGAAACATCCAATATGTTCACTACAGATCTGTTTACGCTAGGAAATCTTGAAATGAAGAGTTTCTTTCCAACATGAAATACCAAGATACTGATGCCTACTTTTACAAAATGATCTCTGGCGTGAAAGTAAAGCGTAATATGCATTCATGTTAAACTACTCTGTCATCTTCAGACCTTTTCATTCAAATTAGTGATGTTTTAAAAGATGTGTTTTTGAAATACCGTAAGAAGAATTTGGCGCAGCTCGTTTTTTCCATGATAGATATATAACACTAATTTAACCCTCCAAATCTTGAATCTTGGCATGAACGCATCAATGTGAGATCCAACAGCTACTGTTCGAGGGTCATAACTTCACAGGGGAAAACAAAGCTTCTTGAAAACATCCCATCCTTTCATACAGTACGGCATCACGGCACGCTCAGCCTCTTACTGCCGCCACAGGCTCTTCCTTTGTCTGAATGAAAGTGTCATCACCAAGACAAACATCACTATCAAAATGCCTCTCACCACGTCTCCGAGAGCTGAAAGAGTATTGCGAACGTGCCATTTCAAATGAACATCATAGCACCCAAATTTCCAAATGAATCATGCACATTCAGTACCTGCAAACAAAGGATCACATGTGCCCGCTTTGACAAACGCCGCTGTTAAAAGGGGAAAACCTCTGGCTATACCTGCCGGAGCGAAAAGGTGATTGAAAACATCGTAATTACACAGTTACAGTTTCCCATTGAGTTGCACACTGCATGTTCAGCAGCAACAAAGAACTTTCTGTGTGCCTGTGTGCATCTGACTGCCTTTGTGCGATCGTGCCACCATGCTTTCACAACACAGGCACCACGACTGCCCATCATGTGCACAGAATCCAGCTAAAAACACATCTCTCTCTCTCTCTCTCTGTGTATACACCTCTTCCGTCCCCTCTCCTTTCTTCTCCTCTCCTCCTCAACTCCCTGCCATTTCGATAAATTATGGAGGAAGGCTATATTTGGACTCGGGGAAGGGAAAGGAAAGGGGGGGGGGGGGGGAGAAATCTGGAGATGCTTTGTTCAGCACACATGAAAGCAGCGCAGGGGTTTCGTTCAGGTTCACTTTAGTGCTCTTTGCATGCTGATGATGGAGTGCTTATTGACAATGTGGGCTGAGGCCAAAGCCTATATAAAAAACAGACTCCTCCAATTACCAAAGGTAGAACACACACTGGAAGCTGACAGCGTTCATTTGCATGTGCTGTAAGCCTGCTGCCTGCGCATCGGTGTTTTTGTTGCACTCCCAGTCCACCTCCTGTGTTTCCAATGGCGCACAGGGAATGTGGGGATAATAACCTGCGATTTGTTGGAGGCGCTGGCTCAAGCATGAACAATATCACCGAGTGCTACCCTGTGAATAGCCATTCAGCAGGTTTTCATCCCGCTCCAAATGAGGGGTGATAGTGCGTGTCACAGATCCTGGCATCTCACCATCTTGGACTGCCTCCCTCCTCCGCTAAATGCCCAATCACCGGAGAAGCATTTTCTGCACACTGCGATTCGTGTAACAGCCATTTACAGCGGAGCCAAGCGTATAAAACCCAAGCGGGAAAATTGAAGCCAATGGGCCATTAAGGCACCTTTGTTCGTACACAGTAAATTCACCGGACGAGAGCGGGAAACGGTGCGCCTTTTCCAGCGCCCGGAGCGTCTGAAAACAAAAGACCGCACGGGCGCGCGTTCTCAATCAAAATTAAGCGACGGGCGCCGCTCGCTTGTTTATCTGCTTTTTTAATTTATTCATTTCACTGACTCATGAATCATTCATTTCTGTCCCTCTTTCCGGGGGAGGGGTCGCGGCAGGGCAGAAACGGTGCGCGGGATGTGAGAGAACAGCGAGTCCCGAGACCGAGACGCACAGGAAAACATCCCGAGGAGCGGCGCGCGACTCCGCTCCAACCTGCGCGCGTTGAGACGGAACGGAACGGAATTGAAGTGAATGGTATGGGGTATGGGTATGGGTATGGGGAATGGGGGCGGGGGGGGGGGGGGGGGCATCACATGTTCATTCCCATACAGTCAGCGAACTGCAGGGCAGAGATATGAGCAAAATAACCAACAGCCCCAACATTCCCATCATCTGTTAGATAACCATCCTCCCTCCGCTCTGCCTGACCACAGCGGGACTCTCATACCTCTACAATGAACGTCTTCTCCTCCCCGCAGACGGAGACGACCCAGAACAAAATGGGAAAGTAGCAGGTTTTCCAGCAGAAGCCCGGGAGCCCCGCTTTCCTCCTCCTCTTCACTCCTCCTCCGCCGCCTCCGCCCGTCGCCATGGCTGTGTCCCCGAAATCCCCCCCTCCGCTGTCCGCCGGTGATTTCCAGGCTCCTGCTCCGCTTATTTTACCGGGGAAAACAGTCCGCCTGCTCCTGCTTCATCCCGTGTGTTGTGTGTTGTCTCTCTCTATCTCTCTCTCCTGGTTTCCAGTGCAGACGCGCTGTTGGTTTCCTACACTTGACAAGTCCCCATTGCGCAGACTCTGTTGGTACAGCGGAACAGCTGGGGAAGCCTGGCTACAATAAGCGCGGATGCAGGTTGGTCGGTCCGCTCGGGTATCATTGAGGAGAAGGAGGGAGAGAGAGAGATATTTATGTGATGGATGCTGTTGCAGTGGCGCTTTGCTAACCCCAGGAGCGCTAGAGATACACAGAGAGAGGCGTCTCATCTCTCTCTCTCTCTCTCTCACTCTGTCTCTCTTTCTCTCTCACACATACACACACACACATTCATCAGCTACAGCAAGTTAATATATAATTTCCACAAATCCTTTTAATGCAAACACACCACACACACACACACACACACACACACACACACACACACAGTATATCAGTAAATCAGCTGTGCAGCCACTGGCAGGAAAAATAAATGGAAAGACCAATTACAGAATTACACAATGAATAGCCCTCGTTTTCAAACAATCTTCTCTAAGGAGCCACATTTCAAAATCATTTTTTCACGACCCAAAGCTTTTTCCAGGCGATTCCAGCAACATTTTTAGCTACTAATCGACTCCCTCACAGCTACAGCCCCTCCAGCGCAGGAACCTACTGCACATTTACATTGCTGGGGAGGATAATACAACAGGGAATGTGATGTGGTCTGACCCTTGGGTTTGCGGGGATCGAACCTGCGACCTTCCATTTACTCATGATGGTTGGAGAGACCGCTTTTTTTTTTTATGTAGGAGAAGAAGTTTATTATTATTTGTTTACAGCCTCAGAATCCTGAAAATGAGCGAAATGTCTCTGACTGCAGCGATGTTGTGCGTCAGCTAATGAATGCGTTCACACAACAGCAGTCACGGGTTAGAGGGCCTTGTAGTTGACCCCAATTCAGTATTTATCTATGTGTTACGTGTGTGTGTGTGCATGTGTGAGAATGTGTGTTTGAGACACATTTGGATCTCAGACAGAAAGTGAGTAAGATAGAGAAAGAGGGAGGAGGAGCGAGAGAGAGAGAGAGAGAGAAGATGTACCATTCATCAAGACAGAGAAGTCTCAGCGATGCACATAGTAAGTGCTTTTTACTTAGCATGCACCCTGCTTACTGCTTAAATCAATATAATAACAGACCGACGTCTAAACCATACAATCAGATCTACAGACTTCTCAGAAATGCAGAATTAGAAATCGCTCAGAGGCTTTTACGTCATTCGAAGGCCATTTTCTCTCACCTGGTTCCACAGGCCATTAAATTATGAATGAGCGAGTATTGATTCATAATGCCGTCGTCCTCAGGTGCCCCTGTCCTTTGTGTTATACGGGGAAAAATACATCTGTGTGTCGAGCTGTAGGGAACTAAACGCCTAGGTATGTTTTCCTCTACAGTGAAAAGTACCTTTCCAATGTTCGTCTGGGTGGATTGAAGATTGGACTATACAGTGAAAGGGATTTTACAGATTTATGAAATGAGAGAGGAAGAAGGGAGGGAAATAGGAAAGAAAATGAGTAGAGACGAAAGGAAAGCTGAAGAGGAGAGTCAGGAAAAAGAAGAGAATCGCTGCTGTGAGGTGAAAACCTCCTTTCTCCAAAATGTCAACTTCTCAGGAACCAAGGGAAAGACAGCCTTGTTTTTACCTTGAGTGTATCGTACTGGTTTTGAAAAGGTTTCATAATAGCAAAGGTTGTAGAGTTTTCTCAAGCCATAGAGGAAACTGCTGAAGTTAAAACATGAAAATCAAGATGAAGTTGAAAATCACCAAAATTGCAGTTATGGTTTTCATCCGCCAGCAGTGGAAAGAAATTACTGCAGAAGAGTAAAGATGAGGAGAGAAAGGATAGAAAGAAGAAACGGGAGGAGAGAAGAGAGCAGATGCTGTGAAAAGAGAAGATACAGAAAATGAACAGACAGAATGAATCATGTTACAACCTGGCTCAAGGAAGAAACAATGAGGGAGCCACACGCCAAAATAAAAGTTAAAACAATCATTTATTAACTAAACTAGGGGTGAACAAACACAAACTACATCGAACCAAAAGAACCAAACAAACAGAAGAACAGCAGAAGAAACAAGGAGAAGAAGGATGAGAGAAGAGGGCAGGGAGATGTGAGAAAAGAGGATCATTTCTGAAGAGGAGATTAAAGAGATTTGAAGGTGAGATTGATGACAATATTTTTGTATTGAAGGTGCTGATATTTTGTGCCTATGTTGAACATCTGTAAAAATACTAAAACTCTCCACTGAAACCCATACAAATAAAAAATAATTTTAGCTGGGTTACATGCTCCTTACAGCACAGTGAGGTTGGTTTTATTGCAGGTTTTACAGAAAGTATGAACCTCCATCATACCGGAGGTGGGGCCACACTGACTGGCCGATACCCCGTTTTTTTTTTTTTACGTAATATCGAGGTAACCCTGAAAGAGGAAGAGAGAGGGGCAGAGATGCTTTGGGCTCCCTGCTGTAGTGGCTCTCAAATTGGGTCATAACGTCCAACACCTCCTCTTCTCCTGCTCTCGTTCTCCTACCCCCCCCCCCCCTTTTTACTTTCACACTCACTCATCTTTTTGTCCCTCGCTCCCTCCTCTTTACTGTATCTCTCACCCAGGGTGGGAAATTAGCACCCGCCCCCAGTCAAGTGATGATTAATTTTGGCTGGTGGCTGGTCGATCTGTCTGTAACCAGGTATTTTTTTAGAGGCTGTTTTCTGCTCAAAAAATAAAAAAAATTGACAAGTAAACTAGTGTGAGTGGTGGATGAATTTCACAATCCAACTACTAAGATGCAATTTGATATGATGCAATCCAACATGATACACTTCAATACAATATGGTACGGTATGATACAATACAATATGATATGGTACGGAATGATACAACTTGATACAATACGATATATGATACAATACATATCGTACAATAAGATACAAAAGATACAGTACAGTATCACACAGTAAGTACAATATGATAAGATATGATACATTCCAAAACGATACAGTAAAGTATGATACAATAGAATACAATATGGTATGCAATTCTAGAGCTGCAACGATTAATCGATTAATCGATTTGTTGTCAGCTATTAAATTAATCGCCAACTATTTTGATAATCGATTAATCGGTTTGAGTAATTTTTTAAGAAAAATAAGTCAAAATTCTCTGATTCCAGCTTCTTAAATGTGATTATTTTCTGGTGTCTTTACTCCTCTAAGACAAGACATTTGAGGACGTCATCTTGGGCTTTGGGAAACACTGATCCACATTTTTCACCATTTTCTGACATTTTATAGACCAAACAACTAATCGATTAATCGAGAAAATAATCGACAGATTAATCGACAATGAAAATAATTGTTAGTTGCAGCCCTATGCAATTCAATATGATATTGCACGTTAAGATACAATACGATACAATACAGTATCATACAATATGATATGATTCGATACGATAATTTATTGGTTCCTTGGTGATTTTGGGAGGTCAGTCTGACACGAGAGAAAAATGGGGGGATAAAAATTGAAAAGGTTCATAGAACGTTTTCAACACAAAAATACCGACTTTTTTTGGGAATACGCAAGCCTACATGCACACATGGAAAGGCGTAGACAAACTGCAACAGGCTCTCTCTCAGACCAGACATCCAGTGACAGTCCCTACCCACAATCCTCCCTGCTCACTGGCAGCCAGTGTGTGAGTAAACACCATCTGAGTGGAGGAGGGAGCCAACAGACCCACATCCATCTCTGCTGCTTGGGTCTTCTATTTCCTCTCCTCTCCTTTCTTCTCTCCTCTCCTCTCCTCTCTTCTCCTCTCTTCTTTTCTCCTCTCTCCTCACTCATCCCTCCATCCCTTCTTCCTTTCCTCCTCACCTCAGCCAGTCAGCTGTCCGCCCCCACAACGCCTCTCTCCCACTCTGCATCCGTCATCATCTGTCAGCTCCATGAGCCAGTCTGTCAGCCAGCCAGTCAGCTCCTCGCACTTCTCTTTACTCCTTCGCCCCTCCCTTTTCCCCCCTCTCCTTTTCCTCTCCTCTCGATAAGCGCCCGCACTTCATCCCTCCCTTCTCTTCTCTCGTCTCCTTTCCTCTCCCAGCCAGCCAGACGGCCAATTCACACCTTCCTCTCCCTCCTGTTCAGTTCTATAGCAGCTTCTAATTTCTGGGTTATGACCTACTTTCGGCAGCTCGCATGTTCTGGTCCAGTGCTGGGACTCCTTCTGTTCCATAACCTTTAGTATCAACAGACATTTACCAGTACGCAGGGTCTGATGTAACCATCCCATTTGCTATTAGACTGAGGTGAGGATCTACATGAGAAACCTGGCTTGGGTGCAAGAGGAAGAGGAGGGGGTAGATTGGAGTTGTAGTTATGCAATCATTTTTGGGGCAGAAATCTATCTATCTATCTATCTATCTATCTATCTATCTATCTATCTGTCTATCTATCTATCTATCTATCTATCTATCTATCCAAAACCTGAGTAACATATCTTCATTTCATTCAAGATTTGCTTGCTTTTCTCCATTTCATACCATAAAAGGAATACTTTTGTCTTTTTTTTTGGATACTGGTCAGACTAAGTAAGCAATTTGTGAGAATCACTTTAGGCTCTTGTAACTCATGATGGACATTTCTCATTATTTTTGGCATTTTATAGACAAAACGATTAATCAATTAATAAAATTCATTGATAGATTAATTGATAATGGATATAAACAGTTGCAATCCTGTTTTCTGAATCTGAATTGCTTAAAAATGTTGTTAAAACACTAGCGATGGCAAAGCAAAATGTAGCAAACAACTGCAACTCTGAATCTGAATGTGCCAGACTAGTACATTTTATGACAACCACACACACACACACACACACACACACACACACACACACACACACACACGCACACACACACACACACCCTAGAAAAGCTTCCAAATCTATGATGAAAGGGTCAGAATCCCAGCTTCACTCCACAAAGAGCAGATAGGCACAGAGAGGGCACACTGTGCTATTTGTAGTTGTGACATTTTATAATCTGTGTGTGTGTGTGTGTGTGTGTGTGTGTGTGTGTGTGTGTGTGTGTGTGCTTTTATATGTGTCTGTGTGTGTGTTTTTGAGGATGTACACGTTTCTGTGTATATGCACCTGTGTGTGTCAATGTGTGTGCCAGCAGGTGTGTTTGTGTGTGAGAGTGTGTGAGAGAGTCTGTGCCTGCGTGTGTGTATCTGTGTGTGTGTGTGTGTGTGTGTGTGTGTGTGTGTGTCTGAACTCCAGGAAGGCTAATGGTCGCTATGGCGTCAGCAGCAGGGGTTCCGTTCCTAATAAAAGAAAGAGGCTTCTCTCAGCCAATCGCGTCGCAGGATGACTCTCTCGCTCACCTGCCTCGTCCAATCGGGTGTGAATGTCTGTCTCACTAATGGACGGACAGCCTGGTTAATGAGAATAAAGAGCTGCTATCCTGTTTCCTGCTGCCTCCTGTCCTGTGGCTCGGAAAGGTCAGTGTGTGTGTGTGTGTGTGTGTGTGTGTGTGTGTGAGAGAGAATGTGTGTGTATATGCATTTGTTTCAATGTGTGTGTGTGTTGTGTGTGTGTGTTTGTGTGTATATGGGTATGTGCATGTGTGCCTCTGTGTATGAGTTTGCCAGTGTGTATGTGTGTGTGTGTGCGCTTGTGAGTGTGTGTGTAAGCGAGCGAGATAGATAGTGAAGGAGAGAGAGAGTTTATATGTGTGTGTGTGTGTGTGTGTGTGTGTGCATCAGCAGTTGTCACTACAGATAGGGTGAGCTCCTTTACTCATACATGTTAACACACACACACACACACATACAACACACACACACACACACAAAAGCTCTGGCCTTATATCATAAAATTGCAATGTGTTTGTTCTCTGTTGTTTCTATCAGCGTGAATGTCCTTGGCACTTTTCTTATTTTATCAAAATACTAAAATAAACTTCACTTGCTCTCCATCCTGCTGGAACTTCTAATTGCTGAAAAGTCTGATTTTTCTCTTTCTCTTTCTCTCTCTCTCTCTCTCTCCCTCCACTCCCTAGCCTATCTGTTGGAAAAAGCTAACCATAAAGGAAAAATCCACCCGAAGGCATTTTATCATTGGAGATGTACCTTGCATTTCTGGGCCCATTTTATTTGTTAACTGGCCAAACACATATGACATGACATCACTTTGAAATACTTCCAGCACAGCTGTAATGGAGTTTGATCTAAAACATCAGCGGTAAACGTCAGGTTTTCGGTGTCAGTCCCTCAGAATTAGAGAGCGTGGGCTTCATTCTAGAGCCGCCATTTTGCACCAAGAGACGTTCAACAATAATACAGGGAGAAATCCATCGGAGAAGAGGAGAGAGACCAATTTCTCCACTGACAGTACACTTCATGGACCAGAATGCAACGCAGCCACAAGACATCTCTCCATCCACGTGTATGACCCAAAGCTGGAAGAAATTCGTTCACAGTGGTTCTCTGGTAATTGTCAAAAGGCAATCGGGGAAATGCAGGGAATCACTAAATGAAGTAGAAGTAGACGAGGCAGGTTGAAGGAAAGTGGGTTCACTAAAAAAGTAAATTACAACACGATGGTGTAAGAGTATCCGAGGGTGAATCTTTCCTTTAATATAAATAAGGGAATAAAACAATGGCTTAAGGCCTAATGGTTAGAGGCGGACGTGGGAAGGCTGCCGGTTTGAATCCTATATTTTATTAGGTGAAGGAGACACACTCACCTCTGCTGTCAACAACTGTCAATGTGCTATTGAGCAAGGCACTCAACTGCTCCAGCATTTTGTCAGATGGAGAGCACTAAACCTCCAAAGGGTTTCCCGGTGATGAAAAGCTACAGTCTTGTTACACTAGTAAGTAAACTATGTCTTTACCATGCTAGTTAGTGTCAGCATGCTAGCTAGCCAGTAAGAACAGATTGATCTCACAGAAAAACGTGAAATGAACACGACTTGTTAACAGCAAATTATGTGTTGGTGGAATGTATAAAGTGATAAATTTACGTATTCCCAGCACAAAATTGTTATGTGAAGGAGACACGACTATAAACAGCAAGTAGTCGACTAACACTAAACCTAACCCAGTGTTTACAAAGGACATTTCAACCGTAAGTCACATTTTAATTTTTAACGAACATTTTTCTCATTTAACCATGAGCAAACCATTTCCCCAACCTTAACCAAGTTGTTTTAGTTGCCTAACCATAACCTTTACCAAACTTCTTTTACTTAGGTTTGGGTTCAATTCGTTGCGGGAAAACGTAATTCAGTTCGTGGTGGAGAAACGTTATTTTCCCATAATACATGTCCACAGCACGTATATCACCGTTTTAGAGTTTGTGTTCATTTCACGTATTTGTGTGAGATGATGTTGGAAAAAATGCCAACAAACTGTTTACATTCTGGGGCATATATTGCTGCTCCTGTTGTGCAGCTAAGTGAGCGTGCTCACAAGCACAAATCAAATGCAAACTGTGGATTGTAGCTTTAAAAGTGGGTGTTTAACCCTCCCACTGTGCAGCTATTAACCAGGCTGATGCTGAAAACAAGACTGTGTTTTATAGTAAAGTTGCCTGGTTATAAAAAGAAACCATCTCTACATGTGCTTCCCCTTTGGAAATGTATTGGAGTCTAAAGTTAGCACAGTAAGCAGACATCAACAGACAGACAGGCGGACTCCAGCTGTGAATTGTCCTACTGCTCCAAATGTTCCCTATGTGGAGGGAAAAAGATATTTCTGGACCTCAAAGTATGAGGATGTTGCTGAGTTTGTATGTGCGTGTTTGTGCGCGTGTGTGTGCGTGTGTGTGTGTGTGTGTGTGTGTGTGTGTGTTTGTGCTCCGCACCCCTGGAGCTGGTAGGGATTCAGTGGGTAAAGTCTTTTTGACACAAGGTGGCGCCAGTTAATTTGATTAGGAATCAACAAAAACGTTGTGACTGTGGAGTGACACGATTAGATGTGAAACTTTAAAAAAAAAAAAAACTTTATTAGATGTGAAACAGCGGTCTGTTATTTAGAAACAACCGACCTCATAATGTGTTCATTGGCCAATCAGAATTGAGTATTCAACAAAGGTGTGTAATAATTGTGCAGACTATATGGTGTCGATATGTTAATACACAGGTTATACTGGAAAAAGGCTATAAGGTGTTACTGGTTGTCGGCCACTGGCAGGGATTTCATGACCTGGCTCACCTGGATAAATTTACATTAATAGAATAGAATAGAATAGAATAGAACTTTATTGTGGAAATTTGCCTTTGGCTTCACAGGTTGGTTAAAATGTGACAACACAATAAATAAATACAGTACAATACAACACACAAAAACAATATGCATAGCCAACAATATCAAAACATAAGAGCGATCCACCAGCTGAGGAGGATCCAATCCAGATGATGAAACAAAGATATTTTAGAGTGACTTGACACCATGAAGCACTGCCATGCTGTATCAACCCTGTTATAGACAGATGTCACTAGTAAGTAGTGCTGTCATCTCATTTCACATTAGTGTGACAGTGTGTGTGGATTCTCCCTGTTAACAATCATTTCTGTGTAACTACAGTTGTACAAGTCCGATGTAGACCTGCTGTGTCATGTACATGAATATTTAAACCACAAGATGGCACTGCTCTCTTCTGTACTTCACTGAAGATACATCTGACTGCTGACTGTGTTTACATGCAGACTGCCACTGGATAATCAACTAAAACTGATGTGGGCTACTTGTCAGATTGTTGCACTGGATTTACATTTTATAAATATATATAAAAAATATTTTTAAAAAAACAACAACAACATCATTACTAGATTGGGTCCCATTTAGGTTACTCTAGCCCTGTTCAGTTGTTTATATGAGAAATAAGTTGCATGTAAACACTGATGGCCCATGTTATGCTGCTTCAGTTGTAGTAGTAGTTGAGTAGTAGTAGTAGTTGTTAGATAAGTTTACTTATTTATTTTATTTATTAGTTTATTTGTCAGGGACAATGCAAAACAAACATTGTAACAGGTTACAATAACATGATACAGATGAGCTGCATATGGGATTTCTAGCCAAGGCTAATTTGCGACCCCTGTCCCTGGTTAGGCTTTTCTACTTAAAAATGGTCATAACATATCATCATTACCAAAAGTACATTAGTTAATTGAGCACATAATAAGTAGTGACATTCTCATACGTGTGACATGATCATACAAAAATTACAATATTTACATCACATTACAACCATTTTACATGTGTTGCGTAAGTGTATGTGTGCACGTGTGTATGTTCCCTAATTCATGGCAATATACGGTATGTGTATGCGCATAATGTTTATAGACGTGTGTGTCTGTGTGCATGCATGCACGTGGTCTTTATGAGTATGTATGTATGTTTGTCTATGTGTGTCTGTTCCTCTATGTGTGTGTCTTCAGTGTCAATACACAACAAAAAGAATAATCTGAATAAGAAAACATCTGTAAAAGGACAGACACTGTGGACCACTTACATTAACAAAAGAAGCACTCCATAACACATGCAGCATAACTATCAGACACATGAAACACGCACAGTACATATATTCCAAAGATGATCAACTTTGTTACGAAAAATCTGATTGGTTGTTTGAAGACGTATAAAAGCAAAGAATGATTAGATGTGTAGCAAGCAACAGCACATATAAAGCCCCAATTGTACTGACTTACAGATGAAATACACATGTGCCGGGGGCTGTGTGTGTGTGTGTGTGTGTGTGTGTGTGTGTGTGTGTGTGTGTGTGTGTGTGTGTGTGTGTATCTAGAGGATAAATGCTAAAAGATGGCCATCGAATCTATTTTCTTACCCTAACTACTGTATTTATGTTTACATGTGGGTTTATGCGTGCGCGCGTGTGTGTTTGTGTGTGTGTGTGTGTGTGTGTGTGTGTGTGTGTGTGTACTTGGAGCCTTTCAGCTTGGCAGACACCGCCCTGAACATGTCAGAACACTAATCCTGCCACAATCTCTTAATGCAAACTAGACCAACTGGGCGTAAAATCGCAAGATTTTAAATACTCTGCGGGTTTTGCAATAGCTTGAAAGGTTGTGCGGTACAGATCCATATGTAAGATATGGTGTTTGTACAGTCTGGGTGCTAGCAACATGACCAAGGCTGGACAGATGGCCCCGTGACTGGACAGTCCCAGGTTTGATCCCTGACTGTAAAGATCACATCACTGTTTGTGTGTTCTTGGCCTCAAAATGGTCCAAAATGGTAAAACCGCTTCTAACTCATCATTACAAATGCAGCCAAGCTTTGTTCAAACCCACAGAACTTTATTTTACATTCTAGTCAAGATCCCAAGGTTTCCAAAGATACCAAATATGTCATGCTGAATTACAGGGAAATGTGGATAAAATGATGCACAACATCTACATTTTTCCATGTGATGTAATGGTGCAGCCATAAAAAAGGCGTCTTTGGTTTAAATATTGAAGCAGCTATAGTTTCAATGAAGTGTTGGAACAAGCAGATACAGAATATAACATTGTCTTACAATATGGAAAACGTATATTTTCTAACTTTGAAGCTACTTAAGGGGAAATTTAAGGGTAAACTCCGAGTGCAAGGGGTTAAATCTGTGTCTGCATTAGGGTTCAACCTAGCCTGGTGTCCAGCACCTATGAATCGAAGTCTTCAGCATTCTTCAAAGAGACTGTGATTCACAGGTGCTGGACACCAGGCTAACTAAACACACTGTTTTAGCTGAAGCGTTTGTTTGTTTGTTTTTAAATTTCTCAGTCAATTTGACAATCCCACACAACAGTGATGGGAGTGCACCTGTTGTCTAGCTCTCTAATACATGAATTGAATTGGAGAAAATGTAATGGAAAATGGAAATTAGTATAATTATCTGTCCAAAGTAACCCAGACTGTTCAGGGTGATTTAATGTACAAGTGCATGCTTGGTACCCATTTTAAGTACGTGTCGGCCCAGTATTGGTTATCTAATCTTTAAGCCACTTTGATTCTCAGGTTTAACTGTACTACATGTCCCATGATGCACGTCAGTCACAGTGTTGTTAACAAAGAACTTGAGTAGATATAATGTAGTCTTACCCCCAAGCGCCACCTAGGGGTAATGCCGGCGTGACGGAAGATACTAATGAATGATATTTAATTTAATAATATGTATCAACATATCACATCAATATTTTAATGAAATATATCTTAGATGATTGTATTCTTTCTGGCAAAGTGGTTGTTGAGGCCAAAATGTCCAGTATAGCTTTTTTTACAGACGCTTGGAAATTCTATTTACTCACCTATATTCCACAGCAGCTTGCTGTCTCACCATAAACGAACGTCTGATAAACGATTCCACTTGATTGTAATCTACAAAATTTGGGTTTGAAAAATCCTCATCCCTTTAGGCTTAAATAAAATCTGATTGAAAATTTTCAATGTAGCCTTTAATATTTTATATGATTAGTTGAAGCTGCCGGACAGACTCGGTGCTAGCCGCAAGCTACTTTGGCTGTGCTTTCTTCCGCATTGTGTTCCTCCCCTATATGACAGTGTAGAAGCCCATTGGCTTAGTCTGTGATAGACAAAGGGGTCTGGAACCGGTTTGGTGAGTTTCGCCCCCGACGACCGTGTATTGGCCAAGCTACTCTGAGTGACAGCAGAGGTGTGCTATCAACAGTAGCGGAGACCAAAAAAGGCTATCCTGAAAAAAACACTGTACAGCTGCCATGCTTATGAATGAATGAATAAATAAATGTACAAAGGAGTAAATTTCACCGAATTTTACAGACTGTTTTTATGTAGCTGTGGTCAGGGAGGAACCTCCATCATATCGGAGCTAATGACTGATATTTAATACAAGCTCAATATTATCCCGATATATCAGAAAACCTATATATCAGTCTAACACTAGTCTGCATTATTTTTTTCCGCTCTTGTAGGTACAATCCCTCAGCCGACCTGAAAATTACAGTTCCCTGTGTAAAGAACTACAACGGTTTCCTGTGGTAACCCCCCTGAACACCCAAAACCGTGCCCTGATAGGCTGCCAGTCATTTCATACCTTGGTGTGTGTAGCTGCCCTTGGAATCAATCAATACGCAGAGAGTCTCAGACGGGTGCCTTAATTTTATTGTCTCTTCGAACACCTTGATGAGCACCGTGAAAACTATAAATGAAAGTACAAAACAAAAGACAAATGCTTATTTTTAGTTTCACAAGTGTAATAAATTGTTGCTTTAAAGGCACTTTACTGAGCACAGTGAAATACAATAAGCTCTAAGTAAATTGTATGACTTAATATCCAGTTTTAGTGTTTTAACTATATAAGTACAATTAATACACTTTAATCCATAACATACATTTTGTTAGACAAAAGAGTATGTATTAAACTTAAATTCACAGACACTGATATGGTAATTTAGTGCTGTTGGACTGTCATGTGTAGAATAGCTGACATTAGTTAATTAGAAGCAGCATTACTTTCAATGACGCTACAAAATAAACAAAGACATACACTTCAAGGTTTTGTAATACATTTGACAGTTGTCTTATCTCACACTGTGCCACAGCAACACTAAAATAATATAGCTATGTGTAATAAGAGAATTGAAGCAGACATTTAAAAGTAACGCAAAAGTTACTTTCCCTAGTAACTAATTACTTTTATTATGCAGTAATTGGTAAAGTAATTCAATTACTTTTTGAGAGAAGTAACTAGTAACTGTAACTAATTACTAATCTTCAGTAACTTGCCCAACACTGTTCCCTACACTCTCCATGGTTTCCGTGGTGTATATTGAAAAGAGAAGGGGTCCAAGCACTGACCCTTGAGGTACCCCTGTGGACAAGCAGTGTAATGTAGACACTTCCCCTCTCCAAGACACTCTAAAGCAGTGTTTCCCAACCCAGTCCTCAAGGACCCCTTTTCCTGCAAGTATTGGTTCCAGCTCTACTCTTGCGTACCTGATCCAGTTAAGGTCTTAATGCTGATTGGTAGAGACAGATCTACCTGAACAGAGCAGCATGAAAGTGTGTAGGCCCCATTGGGATCAGGTGTGCAAGAGTAAAGATGG